>NC_087170.1:22128994-22176494 GCF_035594125.1 Scylla paramamosain | reverse complement strand
ACTTTTCCTACACACACACACACACACACACACACACACACACACCTTATTACGCTACGTTCTTTCCACACCTTTCTGGAGGTCAGCCAAATTACCTGCGTCTTGGAACACTACGCAAGAATTTCTCACAACTCAAACAACAAGAGCAGCAGCAGCAACAATAACAACAACAACAACAACAACAACAAAAACAACAACAACAACAACAAGCGGTACACGTAAAAACTATCCCTTATCCTCTTCTTCCTGCTAATTTTTCTCTTCCTCCACTGTGTCCTCCTCCTCCTCCTCCTCCACCTCCTCCTCCTCCTCCTCCTCCTCCTCTTCCCCCTCCTCATTCTCTCCCATCAAAACACCTTCACACCATTAACATATTTGCTACCACACACACACACACACACACACACACACACACGTACCTACATCAAATCCATCCACCACACAAATGCATCACCGTCCCTACAACACCAGTTAAACGTGGGAGAAAATTACCACCACCACCACCACCACCACCACCACCACATCATCACCACCACAAATATATAAAAACAACATTCTTTCCACTCTCCAAACCAGTCCAGTCACGCCACACCATATACCTGATCACCTACTGTAAGTTTAGAATATAATCTTCGCTCCTCTTAACAAACAACGCCACACACACACACACACACACATACACACACACACAGACTTGCCACTACCACCACCATCACCACCAGTACCACCACAATTACACTCTAAAAAGGGCAGCAAATAAGGCACCATAAACTAGCGTATCTAAATGCACTGTAATTACACATAACCATTACTAACCATTGCCATATCACTGTTAAAAGGTGAAAGAAAGTAAAAGCGTTGTAGATTGGAATATTTATAATTACCTATACGTGATTTTTACTCCTGTCTCTTTACTTTCACACACCTGTAGTTTAAAAATATAGACATATGTGCAGAAATGGAAGAAAGAGAGGAAATAAAGAATGATAAAGAAAAAAGAAAGGAAAAAAAGACACACTGACAGACAGACAGACAAAAAGAAAAAGCAGGGGAAAGATGAAAAACAAAAACAAAACAAAAAATTACCAACATCTACCACATTTCCCTACACCTGTCCATCAAACCACTAACTAACAAACCGACTTTTACCTGACACACTTCCGAACACCTGACCATCCACGCTCCCCACACTTAGGTATCAGTCATAACACACGTGGATATACACCTGTCTGTCTGCCTGCCTTTCTTCTTCCCTCCCCTCCCTCTCACCTACTTTTATCTGTATCAGCTGACCTCACGAAACCTCTCAAGTGTGATTTCTCCTTAAAAAAAAAAAAAAAAAAAAAAAAATTGCGTCACAACATCCAACACATATAAGAGGGAGGGAGGTGAGGGAGGGGAGGGGAGGTGAGGGGAGGGAGGGGTGGGTGTGCATAGAGGTCATTGTACTTCGTGTTGTAATGGTGTCTTGGGCGTTATGAACATTTGCTTGGACTTTCACCATGACGGAACGGTTGTGTGTGTGTGTGTGTGTGTGTGTGTGTGTGTTCCTGAGTCATCCTATTTACTCCAGTCATGTAACAAAGATGACAGACAGACATACAGACAGACTGGCAGACAATCTTAAATTCTCTCTCTCTCTCTCTCTCTCTCTTCTCTCTCTCCTCTCTCTCTCTCTCTCTCTCTCTCTCTCTCTCTCTCTCTCTCGTAACCAACCACTGTTTACACCACTACCACCACCACCACCACCACCACTACCATCATGACAAATAATATACTTGACTAATTTTCTACTTATACTTTTCCCTGCTGTCTCTTTGTCAGTATATCGCAATAAAACACACATTTCCTTAATCTCGTTTCCTTCCCTGTATGTACAAAGGCATTAATATTGGTGTTCTGTGATGATTACACTAACATATCATTGCATAACTTTTGCTTACAGTATTCATTTCCTTGTTTCCTTCTATCTTTCTCCTTTATCATTATTGTCTTGACTTTTCTCTTTATCAGTGTAACCTTAATTTTTTTTCTTTTTTTTTACCGTATGCCTTAATTTTTTCTTTTTTTTCATCATTATTTTCTCATTTTTCTCCTTTTTCTTCCTTTTTTATCAGTATTCCTCTTAATCTTTCTCCTGTTTCCTCGCTTTATCAAAATGTTGCAGCTTTTCTTTTTTTTTCCTCGTATGCTTCCCTGCCACTTTATCGTTGACTCATATCCCGCCACCTTTCCTTTCACTATCTTCTTCCTCATTTATCACACTCCTAAATCTCTCCTCCTTCATCACTTATTTCCTCATTTATATCCTTTTCCTTCTGTGTCTTCCTCCACTTTTTTCCCTTTCTATACCATCATTCCCTACTAACTACTACTACTACTACTACTACTACTACTACAAAACACCAGGAACCGTTTTCACCACCATCGCCATGCAGCTGCACCACAACACCAGTACTATCACCGTAATTGTCACCACCACCACTACTACAACCACTGCTACTTACTGTCTTTTCCCTCGCTCCTGCCGCCCACCCCTGCTCCCTCCAGGAAGGACCTACATATTTACCATAGCCGCAAACCACCCCCACCTCTCCCTACGAGAAGCACTTTCCATAATTAAGGGAAAGTTGTGTGCAAAGTTTGTCATTAATAAGCAGTACGAGAAGGGAGAGAATGGGAGATGCCTCGCTGTCCACGTTACTCTGAAGGTTGTATTCTGAAAAGCTTTGTTCTCTCACTAGGACTATTTTCAAAGGCCACTGAGATGATTAGCCGGGTTCTCAAGAGTGTTTCTCCAGTTAACAATGTTGAAATGAAGTTAATCTGTCACTAGAACCGTAAAAAATCGTTCTTAAAAAGCCGAGTAACTCCAACTAGTATAGAGGCATTTGAATGTAGTGGATGTGCGGCGCAGGTGTTTCAGAGAGAGAGAGAGAGAGAGAGAGAGAGAGAGAGAGAGAGAGAGACGAGAGAGAGAGAGAGAGAGAGAGAGAGTGAGAGAGAGGAGAGGAGAGAGAGAGAGAGAGAGAGAACCATGCAACCCTTCCTCTGTAGATAAAATTACACAGAAGTAGGCAATGCATGACGCCCTTCCCGATTCCTGCTGAGTCTTCCTCCTTCCTACTCAGCAGTGTGGCGCTGCGGTTCACATTTTAAAAGATCTGACTTGAAATCTCTTCATATATGGCGTGTTTACTTCCTTGCACGTTTCTTGTTACATGCACACGACAAATAAGCTTCTTGGGTATACAAGGTTGTGTGTGTGTGTATGTGTATGTGTGTGTGTGGGCGCTACTGTCTCACTTCACATAACCGGTCCCACCACCACTAAGGTTAGTTTGCTGCGGCCACAGCCACTGGAACACAAAGCTGCTAATAATGTGATGTACGCCTCCAGGACCTTGATCTATATGTAAGGGAACACAAAGGATGGACAAGCACAAGCATACGTGTTAGTATTCACGAGGCTGTTTTAAGATAAGCTATGTTATATAAATTGAGAGTGGTGGTAATTATTGTTTCACGGTAAAATTATGTAAATTATGTTACCATGCATTGCACCATACCACACCACACGACACTCATTACTGCAGTCCATCACAACCACATGAAAAAACGGTATTGCATGTTTTTTGTAACCGAATGTCAATTTTTTTTTACTCTTGTTTATTCGAATTTTTCTCATTACTCATTACGTAGATTATTCTTGTTTTTTTTTTGTTTTTTTTTTCTTCCTTCTTCCTGTCATGTCCACCCAGCGCATGTACGTTAGTAATGAGTAACCGAATGTTATTTTTTTTTTTACTCTTGTTTAAACGAATCTTTTCTCATTACTCATTACGTAAATTAATCTTGTTTTCTCTGTGTGCGTGTGTGTGTGTGTGTGTGTGTGTGTGTGTGTGTGTGTGTGTGTGTGTGTGTGTGTGTGTGTGTGTGTGTGTGTGTTTTTCCTTCTTTTCTTCCAGTCATGTCCATCCAGCGCATGTATGTTACTAATGAGTGCTGCATTTAGTTAATTAAATGGCCTTTATTTGATTTTATTTATTCTTTTCCTTTACGAGACAGATTTTAAATACTGAAATGTGTAAATTCAGTCTATACAACACCAGTATCACAGCCACTTTCAACACCATACCTGTAAACACCAGCAACGTAGTAATTACACCACACGTCACCACCAATATCACCACCCATCACCACAAGCACACAATTATACATCATTAACATCAGTTCACCACCACACATCACGGCAACCACACTAACAATCACTCAACACCACCACAAACACCAATGACACAAGCACCCCATAAGTCATTACCACAGCCACACCAAGCACCACCCATCACCACAGACACCACCACAACACCATTAACACATGCACCACAGGGAACAAAGAGTGACAGCATACACAGGATGAGGAGGAAGAAAGGAAGTAGGTTATAGGAAAAGAAAATGAGGAGAGAGAAAGTGAAGGGAGAGAGAGAAAAAAAAAAAAGTTAAAAAAGAAGAGATCGTTTAGGAAAATGTTGTGAAAGATGAGAGGGTAAGTGACCGACAGCAAGGAAAAAGACTGAAAAGGGAAGGTAATAGAGGAAAATTAAAGAAAAGCTACAATTTCAGTGATATGCGATAACTTATCCACGTATATATGAAAATAACACTTCACGATTCCTTCCCCATGAAAAATAATAATGATACGCAAGCACAAACATAACAATGAAAAGAAAGTTTTGGAAAATGTGATTCACAGATTGACAGAAGGCAGTTTTGTTAAGTACAGATGCAGAAAATTAAACAAATAGGAACAATACGAAAAAAAAGTAAATAAAAAATACTTTATTGTGAGAGAGAATGATAACGACGTAAATAAACTGACCTCCCCCCAAAAAAAAAAAAAATAAAATAAAATAAAGAATAGAGAGAAATGCAAATAAACGTCACTAAAACAAGTCACTAAAATAAGTTCCGTTATATCGAACGGGACGCGAGCCTGTCAAACCCAGTGAGAAAGATTCGATCCCCCGGAAAGGCGAACGACACTGCTTCAACCCGCTGCTTCCCACTCTCTTCAGCCTCAGCGAGTCACTTTGCATGGCCTCGTGGTCGGCAGAGGTCGTGCACTTTTCCGAGAACTGCACAATACCTAGTCACTCCGAGAGGTTACAATGGTGTGTGTGTGTGTCTGTGGTGGCGATGATGAGGTGCGCAGTGAAGCTTCGGTGGCGAGAATGAAGCAATCACTGATATACTGAAGCAACCAGTGAGACATGCATAACATTTACCTGCGTGACATGCTTTATCTATTCTGTCTATCAAAAATTTCCATCTATATCTAAACTTTCTATCGTATATATGTAAAACTTTCTATCTGTTTATCTATAAATCTAAACTTCCCATCTGTTTCTCTTTAGCCTAACTTTCTCTCTCTTTGTCTAACTAAAAAAGATATAACGACAGGGAAACAACAACAAGCTGGAGAGGAGACAAAATAACGTAAAGAGTAAATTGTAACGAGCAAAAGTGACCAGGAAAAATTAAGATAACGAAATTAGGCGGCAGAGAAATCAAACAAAGCAAGCCAACAACAAGACGAAGACCAATTAAACACGTAGATGAAAAAAGAAGAGAGAAAAAAAACGACGCAACAAAAAGAAAAAAAAAAAAAAGCAGCAAGATGAAAAAGAGGATAAATTAAGCAAAAAAAAAAAAAAATGTAAGAGTAAAGAATTTAACAAAACAACGTACAGGAGAACACGACACGATAATAATCAAGGCGACAATACCACAGCAAGACAAAGGAAAGCACTAGTCTAGGAAGGCCGCAGGTAGGAACAAGAGGCGGCAGAGAATGACAACAAACAGAGAGAACAAGAGAGAGAAAGATGACATCACAGCAGAAAGATAAGTGTGACCTCACATGACACAGGTACGAGGACGCCTTGGTCTTTGTGACGCTAATGTGGCGCTGGATGACTTCAACCTTAACATCCTCCCATTACAAAGGTTAACAAAAATTTCCACCAGTAAAAAAATAAAGATAAAAAGTCATGGTAATTCAGGTGACTCAGAGGAAATTTTTAAAAAGCGACTTCAAAAACCTTGCGAGAATTCTTCCATAAAAAAAAAAAAAGAGTAATACAAAATAAACGATGACTCAAGAAAATATAAGGAACTTACCGCTCCATGATTTTATGACGTATTGCGAGATCAAAAATAAAAAAAAATAAAAGGCCATTAAGAACTTTTTTTACATAAATATAAGCATCTTACTTCCCTGCTTGCGACACACACACACACACACACACACACACACACACACACACACACACACAGAGTTCAACACTTCTTTGAGAACTGTGCAAGGAGGAGGAGGAGGAGGAGAAGGAGGAGGAGGGAGCTTAAGTGCGACGGAGGAGGAGGAAGAGGAAGGAAGAAGAGGAAGAGGAAGAGAAGGAGGTACGTTGCTGCATGAGTAATGTAAAAGAGAGAGAGAGAGAGAGAGAGAGAGAGAGAGAGAGAGAGAGAGAGAGAGAGAGAGAGAGAGAGAGAGAGAGAGAGAGAGAGAAAGTGGAGGAGGAGGAGGAGGAAGAGGAGGAGGGCGAAGA
Organism: Scylla paramamosain; assembly: GCF_035594125.1. Lineage (NCBI taxonomy): Eukaryota > Metazoa > Arthropoda > Malacostraca > Decapoda > Portunidae > Scylla > Scylla paramamosain. Next base: position 22,169,886 of record NC_087170.1, on the reverse strand, counting down.
GGTGAGTAAGGGTGAGGGAAGGGCGTCAGAAGTAAGCAGCGTGAAGGGTGCGGGGTGATGGAGGAGGGAGCAAAGCAGTAAGGGGTAGAGGGGTGTGTGTGACGAAACTCCTTCACTGATTCGAGATTGGAGATTGGGAGAGAGAGAGAGAGAGAGAGAGAGAGAGAGAGAGAGAGAGAGAGAGAGAGAGAGAGAGAGAGAGAGTGGACGGCGGGAGGTCAGGGCGTGGGAGTGAAAGGAGTGGGTGAGAGTGGGTGGGAGTAGGAGGTGTGAGTTAACAGTGGATAAGGGTGTGGGAAGCAGAGAGAGAGAGAGAGAGAGAGAGAGAGAGAGAGAGAGAGAGAGAGAGAGAGAGAGAGAGAGAGAGAGAGAGAGAGAGAGAGAGAGAGAGAGAGAGAGAGAGAGAGAGAAGAATATCATTTGGAACATAGAGTAGGAGTGGGGTGTGGAAGGGAAGGTGGAGGGGTGGAGGTGGAAGAGGGAGCTTTTCCGTTGTGGAGGTCATGACGTCACACTTCATTTACATTCACTGGAGTGGTCTTATCGCGCATACATTAAACGGGGAGAGGGAAGGGGAAGGGGAAGGGGAAGGAAGAGGAGAGGGAGAGGGAAGATGAGGGGAGTTACAGAAAGCTTTCGTTTGTTTGTTTGTATTCATCAGATTGTTTGCCCGGATATATCTTGTTTACCCTTGATATCGTTATAATTAGTATCTTTCTCACTATTGCCACCACCACCATCACCACCACTACTACTACTGGTTTCATTACAGCTCAATCATCTTCTTTTAACAATTGCACGTTCTACCTTTTTCCAGTCGTTTATTTATCATATTTCTTTTACTACTTTCCTCTTCAGCACTTGTTTCCACTACTAATTATATATATATATATATATATATATATATATATATATATATATATATATATATATATATATATATATATATATATATATATATATATATATATATATATATATATATATTTTTTTTTTTCCATTTGTTTCGTTTTCGCTTGGTATTTGTTAGCACTGTATCGCTTCCTCCTCAAAACAGATAACTCACGAACACATTTTTATCGCCCCCAGCTTCCTGTGGTTCCCGGAGTCTCTCTCTCTCTCTCTCTCTCTCTCTCTCTCTCTCTCTCTCTCTCTCTCTCTCTCTCTCTCTCTCTCTCTCTCTCTCTCTCTGAATGCAAACTTTAGGTTGAGACACCAAGAAAATCATACCATTAATTACTTACCCTCATCCCTAACCCATCCACAAGTTGACCTGAACACACACACACACACACACACACACACACACACACACACACACACACACACACACACACAATGTAAAAAATACCTTATATACAAGATAAATTAAATAATGAAGTACACACACACACACACACACACACACACACACACACACACACACCAAGTGACAATTTGAGGGTTAAACACCAATTACACACTTTTCTGACTCGTCTCTGATCGGCTCGGAACACACACACATACACAGGACAGTGAATCTTGTGAGAGTGCAGAGTTAACACCACACCACGGTATTCTCGGCGCCCCGACCCTCACCGCCTCGTCGAGCCCCGCCAGGCCCCTCCGACCCCGCCCCGTCCCGCAGCGTCTAGGTAACAATTTCCCATCATATATTTAGCGTAATTTCCAGGCCTTTACAGATGTTTCCAGGTGATTTAAAGACTCAGGTGTGCAGGAGTAGGTGGAGGAGGAGGAGATGAAGGGGAGAGGAGGGGTGTGAGGGGGAGGGAATAGGAGGAGGAGGTACGGAGGATTGGTGGAAAAAAACTACTTCGGCTCTATATCACGATTTTTTCTCTTTAATTAGTGGAGTTTGCATTGATTTGATATTTTAATTCATTGATGGGAAAGTGAAACAAGTTATAATCTGTAATGAGATCTTGTCTAGCTTTGTTTTTGTTTCTCGTTAAAAAAACACTTTCGTCATTATATAAATTCTCCTTTTTTTTATTAGCACGCCTAGGACTGTTTTAGTGCTTGATATAAGACTTAAAAAATATGACAAACGTGTCCCAAGTAACAATATTCAACGAAATCTAGTCTAACTACTCGTATTTTCAAATTTAAAATGATTCCGTTGTTAGATTTGAAAACTCATTTTCTTTATACGACGAGGAATTCGTGTTTTCTTTATTTATCTGGAAAGTAAAAATTTTTTGTATTCAGAATATGTAACATAAGCTAGTTTGGCTGTGGTTTCCTTCTCGATATTATACGTTTTTTTGTGACCCCGTTCGTAAAAATTACAGATGGTTTCCTGGATTTTTCTTTATTATTAGTCAGGATGGAATTGTTTTTATATTCCAGGTATTAGTTAAAGTTTATGGCAAATTAGAATATATAAGGCATTCCAGTCTAGCTCCATTTTTTCGAGGGGTCAATTTCAAAATACATTAACGAACGTATTTTAAGGTGTGACGTCATCAGTGACGTCATCACGGTACCAAGACCAGGGACGTTCCTCCATTCCAGTCTTTCTATGTCAATATTCAGTGTGTTAGTTAAACTATATGGCAAGTTAGAATATATAGTGCATTCCAGTGTGGACGTCTTTTTTCTGACGAGTTTCAACGTAAACATAAGGGACAACACGGACATTTCCCGTGCCTCCCTCCCTGTCTGTACGTAATATTTAGCTAAACCTCCAGTTGTTTCCAGGCTCATACGTGAAGGAGAGCCAATTAAGCACGAAAATAGATAAATAACCCCTAAAATCCCCAAAATAAGGCTTAAATAAAATGAAGAGTGCAACTCCGTTCAGAGCGACCACCATGAAAACATCAGGACCCAGACCGAGACCTTTCCTGATCCCTGCCCGTGTCTTTTCGTCAACATTTCCCTCAATTTCCAAGGATCTCCAGATGTTTTAGCATAAGATGTGTGGATTGTGTTAGAATTAGTTGGAGGAGGAAAAAATGAGGAATGGAGAGAAAGATGGAGGAGGAAGGATTGGAGGTGGTGGAGAGTGGTAGTAGTAGGAGGAGGAAGAGGAGGAGGAAATGAGGAATGGAGGAACAGGAGGAACAGGAGGAGGAATGAAGGTGGAAGGGGGGTAGAGAGTAGCATAGTAGTAGTAGTAGTAGTAGTAGTAACACCAACACCACCACCACCACCAGACAACAGAGCATCGCAACACCCTCCCAGAGCCTGTCACCATGACCTCCCCCTCACCCACCCACCTCCCCCTCTCCTTGTGACTCATGCGGCGCCGTGAGTCAGTCAGTAGGGCGTGAGTCACTCCTGGAATGCGCTGCCAAACGTTCATTGATTTTAAGGGGTGTGGGTGTATCGTGTACACACACACACACTATGACACACTGATGAGTAAACTAAACTGACTCCTCTCTCTCTCTCTCTCTCTCTCTCTCTCTCTCTCTCTCTGCTTCCTTACTTGACCCAACTTCGCTCTAGTAACAGAGAGAGAGAGAGAGAGAGAGAGAGAGAGAGAGAGAGAGAGAGAGAGAGAGAGAGAGAGAGAGAGAGAGAGAGAGAGAGAACAAATATATAAATGTCACTCCTCAGGTCTTTCCCAGCCACACAAACACACACACACACATACACATTAATGCAAGCGGCCGTTCACCTCATGTTATAGTCACTACAGCGCCCTCTCACTCTCTCTCTCTCTCTCTCTCTCTCTCTCTCTCTCTCTCTCTCTCTCTCTCTCTCTCGTCTGCACATGGTTACTTCAGATTTTCACACTCAAAGGCACACACACACACACACACAACACAACACACACACACACACACACACACACACACACACACACACCGACACACACTTAGTTGGAAAGTTCATTGAGAATCACTATTGAAAACTATTCATTTTTTTTTAATTGTACGTAGTTCATATAATTTCACACTAATTTCACTCTCATTCATTCATTGACTCACTCACTCGTAAACCCATTTTTTTTGTCACTCGGTTACTCACTCCTACTCGCTCTGTTAATCACTACTTGCTTCATCTTACTCTCGCCCACATTCTCTCACACACCTATTTCCTCACTGCCACTCTCACTCACTCTCTCACTCACTCGCTCAATCAGCCAGCACCCCCAGCGGCTCCTATGACCCAACTAGTTCAACAATGTCCCTCTTTAAGTGCAATAAGTGGTGAAGCAGTCAATCAACCAGTCAGTCACTCAGTCAGCTGCCGCTCCAGTCACTTCTTCCCAGTTAATGTCAATGGGTCACTCAGTATCTGGACATGCTTTTCACTAAGTCAGGGCAGAGGAGTTAGGATAAGTGAGTCTACTGTAGGATAGTCAGTGGTTGTCTAGTCATTTCACGGTTCGTTGGAAGTTAAGTGAAGCGAGTAAGGATTCTATATACGAGTAGTCACCCTAAGTTTTGTTTTTCCTTACTCTGTTCATATACTCTTGCCCTTTGAGACTTTCCTATCGTACCGTCACCTCTTTCACTCTTATCACTCCACTGGCATGATTGTTTATCACTATCTACACGCTACTGTTACCAATATGTATAATTTGAATGTCCCTTCGTCTATCACCATTGCTTGTATCACTTTCATTATAATAACTCCTACTATTAGTACTACTATTTGAATGACTATTATCACTTGAACCATACTTTCACATGTAAAATTACCGTTATTAATTATTATCACCACTAATATAAGCCTTTTCATCATCACCACCCAGACTACTGTTATTCATTAGCCATTTACTTATTTACACTGCTTTCCTTACCACAGCCACAACACCACCCTCCTTCTCACCACTAGCATCACCATTAACAGCAAAGACAAGCTAATCTATTCTCGCAACACCACCACTATCATCACCAAACACAACACACTCAAACCACTCACCACTCAAGTCACCACCTCACCATCCTTACCACACATCCTTTACAACTGACCACCACACAAAGGAAAACCAAAGGAATACAAAAAAGGAACAAATAGCAATGATTTTTTTTTTTTTTTTGTATCTTTAGAGGTACATGTGATAAGTTACACGGTCTAAAGTAATAGATGCAGGATAGTAAGGTTTAAGGCTCCTCCCCACCTACCATTCCCATTCAAACCCATTGCATATAGTTCACCATTACCACTATAACCACCATCACCACCTTACCTCACCCACTCCTACCTGTGAAAACTTCCGGTGGTGGGTTGGGAGTGGGTTAGCGTCAGAGGAAGAAGAGGAGGAAGAGGAGGAGGAGGAGGAGGAGGGTGGTAAGAGTAGTAAGCTGCCTTGAACCCTCGCCTGGCCGCTTGAACCCCGTGTTGCCATCCGCCCAAAAGAATTTAAACCCCTCATGATGGAAGGGATTCGAACCCATGACCAGCCAGCCGCCACTCACTCCACCACTCCAGTCCACCACACGCTCACCTTGCCACGCCTCGCCACACATGACACCTGGTGCACTTGTCCCCGCGCCTTCCTCACAGCATCGCTTACCTGTGGCAAGGAAAACACACGTGAAAATAAGGTTACAATATGAAAGAAATCTGAACTTGTAGAGTGAAGAGATTGGTGTAATGTAAGATCACACACACACACACACACACACACACACACACACACACACACACACACACACACACACACGTTCTCTCTCTCTCTCTCTCTCTGAACATAAAGAGTAAGACAACACGTAATACAAAACCAAACCAAATCTCTCTCTCTCTCTCTCTCTCTCTCTCTCTCTCTCTCTCTCTCTCTCTCTCTCTCTCTCAGTCACCATTTTTAGCCGAGGTCTCGCAAGATCAAGACAGTGCCGCACCACAAACAGGCTCCGTAAGGGTCACGGTGCCTGTCATCCCTGCCCTTGGCCCTGCCTTACCGCCACCTCCTCCAAGGGTTGCCCCAAAGAAGGTGTGGGTGTGTAGGAGGCAGGGAGATGGAGGAGGGAGGTGAAGGAGGGAGGATGGGTGGGTGATAGGGAGAGGGGGTGTTGGGGTGAGCGTGCGTGCGTCGAGTGGAGGATAGGGTGGGGGGTGAGGGGTGAGAGGGGATGAGGGACAGTGGTAAGATGCCCATCCAGCTAGATCCGCTCATCCCACTCCCTCTCCCTCTCTCTCTCTCTCTCTCTCTCTCTCTCTCTCTCTCTCTCTCTCTCTCTCTCTCTCTCTCTCTCTCTCCTACCCTCATCTCTCGCCACCAGCTTGGCTCTTTGTCTATGAAATGTCATGTTTTGTTTCTTATCTCTCTCTCTCTCTCTCTCTCTCTCTCTCTCTCTCTCTCTCTCTCTCTCTCTCTCTCTCTCTCTCTCTCTCTCTCTCTCTCTCTCTCTCTCTCTCTCTCTCTCTCTCTCACACACACTAGGTCTCTGTAATCTAATGTGTTGTTTCATATCCTCTCTCTCTCTCTCTCTCTCTCTCTCTCTCTCTCTCTCTCTCTCTCTCTCTCTCTCTCTCTCTCTCTCTCTCCTCTCCTTCACTAGGTTAGAGAATATGCAAAAATTTCCCAGAATTAGAGAGAGAGACCACCTTGGAGGGACCGGAAGACCTGTGGTTTGTGCGACTCTCTCTCTCTCTCTCTCTCTCTCTCTCTCTCTCCTCTCTCTCTCTCTCTCTCTCTCTCTTACTTATTATTCTTTGTTTTCCAGCCACCTGTTGACCCTCCCCTCCCCTCATCTCCCCCCTCCTCCTTATTGCTTCTCCTCCCATCATTAATCTCTCCCCCCAGCATCCCTCCCATCCCCCCACGGACAGGAAGGGAATGGGGGAGAAGGAGATAAAGAAAACAGAGACAAGAGTGGGATGAAAAAGACGTCCTGGGATAAATTTCACCTCTCTCTCTCTCTCTCTCTCTCTCTCTCTCTCTCTCTCTCTCTCTCTCTCTCTCTCTCTCTCTCTCTCTCTCTCTCTGTTGATGTCATTCCTACTTAACTCAATCCTTCTAATCCTACCTCCTTCCCTCCCTCTCTCCCTCCCTTCCTCCTCCTCCTCCTTTCCATTCTTTGATCCTTGACCTCCTCTTCCTCCTCCTCCTCTTCCACCTCCCTATCCTCGTAAGTTCTTCCCACCACCTCCTTCCCCCTCCTCTTCCACTCTCTCAAACATCATCACCTCTTCTTCCACTCCCTCAGAATCACTATTACTCTAATATCCACTATTTTCCAATCTCTCTCTCTCTCTCTCTCTCTCTCTCTCTCTCTCTCTCTCTCTCTCTCTCTCTCTCTCTCTCTCTCTCTCTCTTAGCACTTTCGCCTTCCGGTCTCTGCAGTTCTCATACCTCGTAACCTAGTTGGTGGGAATGCTGCAAAGATAGTAATTAAAGTGCTTTGAGGTTTGCCACACACACACACACACACACACACACACACACACACACACAAGGAAAGGGAACTCGGCTGAAAATGTGAAGGTAGTGACATCAATCTCGAAAGAAAGAAAAAAAAAAAAGCAAAGAGTAACAGTAGGAGTAGAATTAGTAGTAGTAGTAGTAGTAGTAGTGACTCTCAGGAAAGTCCACATTATAAAAATTATCTTTAAAGTAGAAAAGATAAGGATTCAAGATTTTGCTAGTGGTAATTTCGACATCAATAATTGTACCGAACAAATTAAATCAAATATTGTTAAGAGATATAATATTGTTCACGGCTTTAAACTTTTTCTCAGGTGTGTGTGTGTGTGTGTGTGTGTGTGTGTGTGTGTGTGTGTGTGTGCGCGTGTGTGTGTGTGTGTGTGTAGAGGTTAACAGGCACGTGTGGATGCTGGGGAGAGAGGGACATTTTTTGAGGGAATCACCTTGAGAGAGAGAGAGAGAGAGAGAGAGAGAGAGAGAGAGAGAGAGAGAGAGAGAGAGAGAGAGAGAGAGAGAGAGAGAGAGAGAGAGCAGTGTCGCCCATTGTACCATTGTCTACCAAAATAGTTACCATTATGCAAATTCATCACAATAACCACCACCACCATCACCACCACAATCACCATCATCACTAACTACTATCTGTGGATTACTACTATTAAAACTATCAACATTATCCTTCACAGTACGACACAACCTACCACCACCACCACCACCACCACAACAACAACAACAACAACAACAACAACACATACTACAAGAGTGACTCAACCCTCTCCACCCCCCCCACAACCTGCCCACCACCCATCCCGCGACCCCTATGTATCCCACCACTACCACCACCATCACCACCACGACAATCACCATCTGGGCAATCACTCCCCGTTATGCCACGCTGATTGGAAGACGTCAACACACGCAGTGGAGAGAGGGAGAGGGACTTGGGAGGGCTTGTATTGGAGGAGGGACTGGGTATGCGGGTTAGAGAGAGAGAGAGAGAGAGAGAGAGAGAGAGAGAGAGAGAGAGAGAGAGAGAGAGAGAGAGAGAGAGAGAGAGAGAGAGAGAGAGAGAGATTAAACGGTTATGGTATTGCAAGGGAAGAAGAAATAAATGTCAGGAATGAAAAAATAAACAAACTAAAGGTGATCATCAGATTACAAAGAAATTAAAAACGAAAAAAAAAGAAATAGAAAAATTCAAAAGAAAAAAATAATAACCGTCAGGAAGAAAAAGAACGCAAGAAAGAAAAATACTTATTGGTAACCCTAGACGCTTTAAAGTGACGTCACAACTCACCTAGAAATTTCCTTAACACTTGACTTGATAATGACACGAATAAACAAACAAACAAACAGACAGACAGACAGACAGACAGACAGACAGATAGACAGCTCTTGAGGTCGTGAATCTAATCGTGTTTCTCTCCTGGAATTGATCCTTTAACTAAGAATGACACTTTAATTAAATACTTGATGGTTAATGATGCCTCTATTACTATTATTTCTTCTTACCCTTCTCTTTCTCTTTCTCGTTTTCTTTCTCTTCCCTCTCCTCCTCCTCTTTCTCCTCCTTTTCTTCTTCTTCGTCCTCCTCCTCCTCCTACTACTACTACTACTACTACTACGTTCCTTCATCTGCTAATAATGATTCTTATTCGACAGTCAGTGACATATCTTATCTTAATCAAGTAATCCTACACGACTTTCTAATATTAAGAGCACTATAATGTTTTTACTTTACTCAATTAAGCCCCTTGCTAAGAGTAATGTGTTTTCAAACGACAAATTTGCACCAGGGAATTGTAAAAAGAGAAGTTAAAGCGACGGAGCTCAGTTATTTACCCATGAATTTATTTATTACATGTACAAAAAAAATAAATAAATAAATAAAATGTAAATAAAAGAAGTAGTAATATATTAAACTGTGGCTGAAATACGTAACGCTTAGCAACTCAAGTCACACGGGATGAACACACAAATCACCCACTCGTCACAAAACTCAGTGATCTCACTCATAGTCACACATTAATCAAGCCATCTTTCTTTTTTTTTCGTTCACTCACACCAACTAACATACAAAACATTCTGCACGCTTATTCACTAAATCGCACAGTGACTCACGCGAGAGTTAAGACGCATACTTTCCCGCTGAGTGTCTGTGTGTCCGTCTGTGTGTGTGTGACTCGTGTCTGTGTGTGTGTGTGTGTGTGTGTGTGACTGAGTGCATCTTATTCAGGGTAAGAATGTGGGTTAATGTTAATCCAGGGTTAGTCCTCACGCTCTTCCTTCAGGGGTTGGGAGCAGGTGATGACTGGGCCACACCTCGAGGAAGGCAAGAGAGTAAAGGATAAGGTTGTATTCTTAAAACATTCTTCGTCTTACCTCGACCACTTTCAACAGCCTCTTGTGGAAATGTTAAGGGTTTCTAGGGACGTTTCATTGGTCATTGTGATACTTTGATAAGTTTGGGTTCTTACAACATCCTTCATTTAACCATCTACTTCCTGCAGGCTCTTGAAGAAATGCGAAGGATTTTCAAGGACGTTTTCATGATTTCAGTGATAATTTAACATGGATTCCGCATAATTATTGTGGAAAAACAGCCGTGACAACCCGACTAATCATCTGTGGCCTTTGAAAATATACCTGGCGAGAGGTCTGTATCAGGGAATCCGGGGAAAGGGAGGGGAAGAAGAAAGATGATGCTAGAGACTAAACAAGGAAAATAAGCTGTAAAGAGATGTGATGATGAACACGAGAAGGAAAACAAGACAGCGGAATAAAGGAAAGGTAGGATGAGGTAAGAGAGGGAGAGAGTGATGAAGAGGAACAAGGAAAAATAAGCTATGAGGGGAGGTGATGATTGCGAAGGAGGAAGGAAATAAGATAGAGAGAGAGAGAGAGAGAGAGAGAGAGAGAGAGAGAGAGAGAGAGAGAGAGAGAGAGAGAGAGAGAGAGAGAGAGAGAGAGAGAGAGAGAGAGAGAGAGAGAGAGAGAGAGAGAGAGAAAAGGTACAATAGGAAGAGGAAACATGATGAAAAATAAATAAACCAAGAGGAACGAGGAAGATGATGTGCAAGAAAGGATGTGAGGAAGTGAGATGAGTTTTTAAAGAGGGAGAGAGAAAGGGAGAGAAAAAAAAAAGAGATAGCAGAAGGGGAAGATATTTGAACTGAACCCAGATACGTGAGTTTCAGAAAGTAATGGGCGGAAGGGAATGGGGGATGGAAAATGAAGAAGGATAGAAGCAACGAAAACGGAAGACAGGTGGCGGATGAATGTCAGAAAGCAGATGAATAAAGAGGAAGAATAAGAAGAGAAAAACACAGACAGGAAAGGAAAATGGAAAGATATTTGAAAGCGGATGAGAAGGAAGAATAAGAAGTTAAAGAGAGGGGAACAGGAGAATGAAAAGGAAGAAGTGATAAAGCAGGAAAGAAAAAGAAGTGACGAGGAAGATAGGGAAGCTGTGTGAAGGCTTGTGAGTAAGAGAAAATGATGTGAGAGAATGAGGAAGTAATTAAAAGGAAGGCAGGAGGGGAAGTAATGATATGCCAGGATGCAGATGGTGAAAAAAAAAAAAAAGGAGAGGGGAAGAGATTTGAAGGCATAAGGAGTGACTGATGAAGGGGAATGAGAGAGGAGGGAGGGAGAGGAAGTAATGAGAAGGAAGGCAGGTGTTGGAGGGATGGTATGTCTACACCTGGTGTCTTAGTTCCCGTCGAGGGAGTGAAACCCACACCACTGTTGACTTTGCAAACACCATAACGTACGTGTGTGTGTGTGTGTGTGTGTGTGTGTGTGTGTGTGTGTGTGTGTGTGTGTGTGTGCGTGCGCTGCCCTTCCTTTAAACATACCACACACACACGTCTGACTTTCACTCCTCAACGTCCCTCCTTCACGGTTTCCTCCACCCGCCCCTTGCCTTGCCTTTCCCTCCCCTCCCTCCCTGCCTCCCTCCCTCCCTCCCACTCCCGGCCATATACACACTTTTCCCCAGTGTTGCCTGTACGCCTCGCCAGCGGGTCAAGGCTACACTGGCGGTGGCGGCGACGGCGACGGTTGACTGTGACCATTACAGCGCTAAACAACCAAAAGTAGGAGTAAAGAAACCAAGCAATAATATCTAACAGGTAACAATAACACTACACTATAACAAAAAGAAAAAAAAATCAAATGAAAATCGCGCCAAACGATGAAGAGTAAGACTGAAAATATATTTATCTATATATTCAAAAAAAGATAACGAATGCTAATACAAAAATACACGAAAAATTAAACAGAACATCACTATCATTACTACTTCCGCCACCACCACGACCCCCCAAACAAGAGGCAGACAGACAGACAGACAGACTTAGAGACACACAGACAGACAGACCAGTTAAGTGTACGGAACAAACCCTTCGTTAGGCTACAGCGGCCCATAAGACGCGAGCCAGCATGCACTGAGCGAGGCACGATCCGCTTCTTCGCACGTTGTGTTAGGCAAGAGTCAGCTGGGCGGGGTGGGCGGAGTGGGCCTCGTGACGTTAAGTGGTGGGCTGTAGTGGGCTGGATTAAGTTCGGTTCTAAAATTCACAGCACTTTTATTTGTTAGGTGAGGTGAAATTAATAGGGATTAGAGTCGGCTGGGTTTGGTTCGGTTACAGAATCCACATCAAATTAATTTATTGAGTGGAGTTCAGTTAAGGTGCTGGTCTGAGGCTAGTGCTGAGGTTAGTGGAGGCTGAGGTGGGCTGAATTACGAAAGCTTCTAAAATCCACAGCACTGAAGGTTGTGGAGTTTGTGGAGGCGAGGTGCGAGTCTGGAATTAATGGAGGCTAGGGTGGGTATATTGAAACACGGCATGAAGCAAGGCCTGGAAGTAATATGCCACGGTATTCCCAGGGCATCTTGAAAGGTGACCAAAAAGAGCCAAGCAGGAAGACTGGGAATACCTTTCTTTGTGTCAGTATTCCTGTGATGATAATGATCCTGCCTTCGCTGTCCCTCCCTTCCCTTCAAAACCTGGCAGACAGAAAGATGAATGACGAAAAACAAGACGCTTACACACACACACACACACACACGCTATCCCCACTGCGGCCTCCTTATGTACGTATTTGTTGAGTCACTTCCGAGACGTGTACGTAATCCTTCCTCCCATCACCCTCCCTCTCCCCTCCCCACTTTCTCCTTCTCCCTCACCCTAAAGTCCAACACGCGGCATTTTTTTCCCTCCATCCCTCCCCTCTCTCTCTCTCTCTCTCTCTCTCTCTCTCTCTCTCTCTCTCTCTCTCTCTCTCTCTCTCTCTCGTAACAGATAACCTCATTACAACATTATCAGTCCCATGAAACCACACAATATAACGAAAAAAAATAAATAAATAAATACCAAAATATAGATATCTTAACCTATGACCTCTTTGCAACATGACTAATTCCACGCAACGGCACAATAACAAATAAACTCAATAAATCAACGAACGGCGAACAGCACAAGAAAATAATAAGAAAATCAACACCGCTATTATTACAAAGCTCAAATAATTACTTCACTAACATCGACTGTACCATCAAGAGCGAAATAGGTAACCACTCAACAGCGCGCATCACTATCCAGGCTACGCAGAAGGGGAAGACTCTTTAACCTACGCATGATAAGAGCTGGGCGAGATAAGGATAAGATAACCTGAACTATAAAGAAATCACTGATGAATAGACTACACCACCACCACCACCACCACCACCATTACCACTAGATACAATGGTGCTGTATGCGAGGGATGGAAAAATGTAAAGGTTAATGATAATGGTGGTGATGGTGACAAATCTACCTGGTAATGATGCAAGTCTGTTCTTTACTTTTTCTTTTCTCAGACTTTTTTTCGATTGTAAGATTTTTTTTTTTTTTTTTTTTGTTAATTGGTTTTCTGTTCGTCTATGAAGAAATACTTGGGGAAACAGAAGAAAAAAGAGGAGGAGGAAGAAGAAAAGAGGAGACAGAGTTGGGAGAGGAGATTCAATAATAACAACACCACCACCACCACCACCACCATCACCACAACAACAACAACAACAACAACACAACCACTCAAACAAGCAGCAAAGGAGAACAGATCCTAACGACATGCAACACCAAAAATAAGGTGAGGGCCACGTCGACACCATTCCAAGCAGTGCAAATATACACCACTGCAGCAAGCTTACGAGGACAACCAGCACACACACACACACACACACACACAGAGAGAGAGAGAGAGAGAGAGAGAGAGAGAGAGAGAGAGAGAGAGAGAGAGGAAAGCTTAAGGGAACATCTCAACTTGTCCCACTCAGCAGCGTGCAACAAGACTGCCCTCTATCACACACCCTCTTACAGTGCACTCTGCTAGACACCCTTTTAAAGATTACCTCCCCACCTTCTCCCTCTCCTCTTGCCTGTAACTTCCCTCTCGCCCTCCCTTCACTCCTTGGACTATCTTCCCTCACCCCTTCCTTCCCCTCACCAGATAAGTGTAGCAGCCTGGATGAGGGAGGGGGTAGGAGGGAGATGAGGGCGGAGAGAAAGAATGCTAGAGAAGAATGCTACAAGAAACGTAAGGAAAAGGTCGAATGGGAAGGAAAGAAAGGAAGAGGAAGGGGAAATGCTGACAGGGTGTACATAAGAAGACGGAGAAGACGGAGGAGGAGGAGGAGGAGGAGGAAAGATGGAGTACAACGTGGAGAGGGGCCAGCAGCTTTCCTACGCGTACCTCCTCTTCACCCTCCATCACTGCTGCCTCCTCCTCTTCCTTCTCCGCCGCCGCCGGTCCTGCCCACGGCTCCTCCATGATAACCATAACTACCCCATAACTACCTAATTGAGAGAGAGAGAGAGAGAGAGAGAGAGAGAGAGAGAGAGAGAGAGAGAGAGAGAGAGAGAGAGAGAGAGAGAGAGAGAGAGAGGGGTGGGGAAGCAGAGCAGCGAGGAGTAGCAAAAAATAACAAAAATAATAATAGACCCCTTCACAGAGGACACAGCAAATACAACACAGAAATGCCAAGGCTACCGGGCCCGCCAGACCACCCGAAGGAGGCGGGGCGAGGGACAGACTGGGGACAGACGGGCTGGAGGGGGCGGGAAGAGGCATTACGACAACAAAGGTCCCGCTAGTGTTGTGGACATCCGTGGCCTGTATTCTTAGACGCCTTGTTCTCCAATAAGGACTATTTTTTCACAGGCCTCAGATCAGTAATCGGGTTTTCTCGGGTGTTTTTCGTATTTACTAAGTAGGATTATTGTTCGATTATCACAAGATTCATGAAGACACTTAAAAAAACAGCAGTACCCCATGACAACACCATTGAAAACCCTGTAACACGTGAAAAATACTCTTGACAGCTAATATTACTCAATGGAAACCCTGAAACTTATGAAAACACCTTTGAACATCACTAACTCATGAAATCATAAAAAAAAAACTCAATAACTCGTGAAAATACCAAAATAACTTCCACCACAACATCTTGAAGAAACTCGAGGCGAGGCACCGAAACATTTAACAATACAAGGGTGTTTCTTCACTTTCTTGCTTCATTTAATGGGAGGAATGACCTTATTTCATGCCTCTCCCACGCCCAAGACTCGAGAAGATAAGCACTGGTAGAATATTAAATAAAGAAACATTATTATTGATGACACCTTCATTGGTAACTTACCGCGGTGGTCAAGTTAAAGGTTGAGGTTAATTAAGTACTGTACCGTATTTGTTATTTTAAGAGACTGGTAGCGGTCACTGAGATTACGGTAAGGTCAAGTGTGTGTGTGTGTGTGTGTGTGTGTGTGTGTGTGTGTGTGTGTGTGTGTGTGTGTGTGTGTGTGTGTGTGTGTGTGTGTGTATCCTTGAACGGCAGTAGCAAAAAGTGGCTGCTACTGCTTCACACTCCATTGCTCTCTCTCTCTCTCGCTCTCTCTCTCTCTCTCTCTCTCTCTCTCTCTCTCTCTCTCTCTCTCTCTCTCTCTCTCTCTCTCCCTTTCACGTACTCAGCCACCCACCTTCACTAACACACCTGCTCCCAAGTCTTCTTAACCGGTACTGTTCCTCTGCTCAATTACCATTATTCATTCATCCGCTAACTTCCTCCGTCTCTCCTTACAGGTTAATTAATATGCCTTAAATACTGCTGCTGTTATTCAATGCTGGGGATTCGCTATTAAATGGAAGCTTGGAGGACTAACTAGGCGATATTTCCAAGTTTTTGTGCTTCTGTGGGTGGCCTTGAGAGCAACAAATATAGTACTGCTACTTGCATTCACCATACTAATCATCCTCTCTCTCTCTCTCTCTCTCTCTCTCTCTCTCTCTCTCTCTCTCTCTCCTCTCTCTCTCTCTCTCTCTCTCTCTCTCTCAGGGCAGAGTGGATGAGACTTGCTATCTGGAGCAGAGTGGCTTGGACAAGATTAGTTAAGAAGTGATAAGACTGCCGGTTTCTTAACTTTTCTCTTACGTAAATGCAAGGGTTTATGGTCACGAGGAAAAGGTGTGTGTGTGTGTGTGTGTGTGTGTACGAGAGAGAGAGAGAGAGAGAGAGAGAGAGAGAGAGAGAGAGAGAGAGAGAGAGAGAGAGATCAGATCCACCAGCAAACTGAGAAACACTGACACAGGCAAACAACACTTACAGAAAAGATAAAAATAACAAAGAGCGCAAAGAATAACAATTATCAAACATCAAGAATAAACACCAGAAATTATTCAGTTGGCAGTGGTGCGTGATAACCTCCACATTAACATAATATTGGAAGGTGTATCGTGAAAGTCATTCGGTGGAGAAAACAACAACAACAACAACAACAACAACGACGATAACAACAACATAACCTTAACATTTCCTTCACACATATTATCGAGGCAGACTCAACGGATTTCACGTACCAAGCGAGTAGATGAAAGCAAGAAATGTAGTTTTTCTTTGCAGTTTTACTTATAAGAGACTAATATTAAAGTGAGCAATTAGGACAGCATTTACTAACAACTATACTAACGCAACTAATTCACTCATTCTAACTTAACAATTCTAACAGTAAGTGGTTCGCAGACTTAAGGTGCAACTGTACTAATAATAAAAAAATAAAAAACATAACTTTTTTTTATTTGAATTCTTCTAGTGGCCTCATCAGTCAGAATCACGTTATCTTGAAACATTTATCTTTGCTTTGTTTTATCTTGAGGCGCTGCAAGCTTTCTTTTATCTCCTTAGAGTTCCCCCCCCTGCACCCGTCACCACCACCACCACTACTACCACCCAGTCACTGTTATCAAGATGTCCTGAGCTCAGCGGTGTTCAGGCATATCCCAGGAAGCTGTTTAGTGGAAGTGGCAGTTATTGACTGATAGTATGAGCATTTATCCCCCCGTAGAAGTAAGAGGGTATGATGCTAGGAAGTATTGAAAGTATTAAGTTAAAGGGAATATTCTGACAGTAACTTTGGTCATGCAGTGGCGCTACAAAGTGATTTTAAAGTTCTATCAAGATTATATACTTCAGTTGACTAAGGAGAGTTGATATACGCTAGGGGGAACGAAAATAAGCGCTAACTATGGCATTCTTCCGTAAGGCAACTGTACCTCCGCTATCAGTTTTCTTTCATTCTGGCAAAGCTGTTTAATCTTAGCCACTCAGCACGCACGGAAGAAAGTCCTGCTATGTATTCTTTGTTTTTCTCTCTGACTTCTTTATTATTGAAATGACAAAGTGTCCTCACATTGTTATCTTTGAGGAGAGTGATGATAAACTATCCCCGCCAGACAAAATAGTTTATCACACGCACACACACACACACACACACACACACACACACATACATACGCACACTCTTACTGTTGGTCACTCTTATCAACTTTGCTGTCGCCACATCTTCACCCTCACCTGCATCAATACAAACAAATGAACACCACCACCACCACGCTGTCACATCGGACATGCCTTATCTCCCCTCTTCTCCCCACACACACACCATAACAAGCACAATCATCACCACACCCTCACCACCACTACCACACTCCACCCACAAACTACCATACCACTACTACCATGCATCATTCCCTCCACAAAACCGCACCATGTCTCATCCCAATGACACGACCATCACCATAGTTTTGCCATAACCATTAACCACTACATTTATATTCAGTATCGTCCTAAAGCAAGAACTCGTTTATTTTTTCACGACTATAAATTTCCTTCTCCCCTCCAACCCACTCCAACCACTCTTATACTGCAACACTTCTGCCCTCACCTCCACTACTTTGTAAAGGCTCTAGTTGAAGTTCCACGAGTTTTTAAGGATGTTTTCATAGTTCTAGTGACAGATTAACCTGATTCCTACATAATTAACAGGACAAGCGGTCTTCAAAATCCAAGTAACCATCTCTGTGGACTTTCAAAACAGTCGTGGTAAGAGATAGCAAAGCGTTTCAGAACAGGGGCCTTATTACTTCCAAACTTGTACCACCATCACCGCCATCCACTTCCTCATCTTTCCGTCACTTCTTGTTCCCATCATCGCACCTTCTGGGAGGTGGTGGCACCCTCACCAGGTACCCCAAGGTGTAAAACCATGCACATCCAATTACTTCTATTTGTGGGGGTGTCGCGCCCTAAGCTAGTTATAGAAGCCCATGGGGTGGGGGATGGTATACGGAAGAGTGGAGACGGGGGAGGGGGAGTGTGTGTGTGTGTGTGTGTAATGGGGGAATGGACAGGGAGGAGGAAGAGAAAAAGAGGAAGGTTAGTGAGGGAAAAGATGAGAAATAGGGAAGGAGGGATACGTATATAAATAAAGAGGGAAAGTAAAGGGGGAAGAAGTGAAAGGCGAGAGAGTAAACGAAGATAAATTGTAAACAACAAGGAGGAAACGGGGGAGAGATGAAATAAGAAACGCAGGCATGTCAGAGCGTTAAAAGAGAGTTAAAAGGGGTTGAAGGCGGAAAAATTATGTGGTGGCGGAAAAGGGAACGATGTGGGAGGGAAAAGGTGGGGAGGGGGACGCAAAAATGGGGAAGACGGGAGGAAGACCAAGGAGGCGGCATAAGGGAGTACATAGTTATTCCATGCTGGTTAACTTTCGAACTCTTCGGAGGTACTGAGTAATCCTGTTAGCGTGGCGAGACTCACGATGGCTGGATCTCACTGGCTTGCTCTGCTTCACTCTTTTCAAAGCTATACTCACTCAGTGCTTCACTCGCTCTGCTTCACTCACTCAGGGCCTCACCCACCTGTATGCTACACTAATCTGTCTCCACTCAACGAAAGTCATACATTCATCTATCGACAATCTTAAATTTTAAACACCAGGTGCATTTCTAATCGCCTGTTTCACTTAAGACATTCAGGATTCGATGCCACAATGTAACAAATCACAATGAGGGACAAGCCTTTAGTCAACCACTGAAACCTTCACTCTCTGGTCTGACTCACCTGAGGTTTCGTCCGCCTACCTGCCTGCATGCCTGCCTGCACCTGCACACGAATTGCCTCACATACCAAGACGCGCATCACCGCCAACCCAAAGAGAGGCAGGGAAGGAAAGACGCAACACAAAAGAATCGTAACTCAACATTATGACGGCGGAACAAAATTTTATGCCGTGACTGAAAGTAAAATTATTCTTATTGTATCTCTCTCTCTCTCTCTCTCTCTCTCTCTCTCTCTCTCTCTCTCTCTCTCTCTCTCTCTCTCTCTCTCTCTCTCGTTTATTTCAGGTATACCTCCCCTCCCGCGGCTCCCTCCATCACCTAGTTTCCCTCCTCCTCCTTAAATACCCAGAAACCGCTCCCCTACTGACGTCCGCAGGCCTTACAATGAAGTTGCTCAGGTGGGGCGGCGTGGGAGGGAGGGAGGGAGGAAGAGGAGGAGGAGGAGGAGGAAAGGGTTGGGAGTGGAAGGAAAATGATTCGCTACCGGCAGCATGATTCAAAGAAGACACGATTTCCTTCCTGCTAGCCATGTCTGTCTGTTTGTCTTCCTCTCTTGTCTTCCTTCCCTTCCTTCCTCCCTCCCGCCCCGCCTTCCTGCCTCTGGGCTATGCGTCATCACAATAGTAGTGAGCAAGATCTTTCGCGGAAATACTCTAATTTGAGGTAAAATTCCTGGACTTTCTACCCTCACTCCTCCACCTAGTCCTACTTCCACCCACACTACACACCGACCCACCCACACACACACACACATACACACCTGAAGGCCATAAATGCTTGATACTCCCGAGGGGGAAAATAAACAATAAAGAAGACGTTTCGTAAACAAACTATCAATCCTAACACTTAACTAAGCCACTTAGAGGCGTCAGTTCAGTCGATTTCGTGATTTATTTTCTAGCAACACTTAAACAAGCACCAAACGTTTTCTTGCTTACTTTTCTCAATACGATCTCTCCTTCGGCATACATATACGCCAACCGTTTTCTTGTTTCTGGTTTCTTTCCAAAAATCTATTTCTTTCCATTAGTGTACAGATAAGACATGCATCAAACTTTTTTTAACAATACAATATTCTATTTGCTATACAAGTATCAATAATTTTCTTCTCAATCTCTTTACACAATACAATCCTCATCCTTGGTTTATAATTTGGATACGCATCAAACGTTTATTTTTCTCGATTTATTTGCTATATTGCATAGAATCTCCTTTGTCATTCAACTGAACAAGCACCAGGTTCTCTTCTCCAGGTTCTCTTCTCGTCTTCTTTTCACGAACAAGACAAACACCCAACTTTGTAAAACTTTGTCTCGTTTTCTTTGTCACGTAACTTTCCTTTCCCTTAGTATACAAACAAGCAAAGCACCTAACTTTCTTTTCTTACTTTTTTTTCACGTTAACTTTCCCTCCCTTAGTGCACAAACAATACAAGCACCTAACTTTTTCTTTCCTCACTTTTTTTTCACAATTTTTCTCTCCTTCAGTGGACAAGTAATATATGAACTAAGCGGTTTTTTTTTTTTTTTCGTCTCAGTTTCCTTTCTCAGTGCAATCCTCTCCCTTATCGGTAGGCTTAAATAGAGACTTATAGTGTTTAACTTTCTAGGTTCTCTTTGCGTTCAAACTTGTGCAGCTTCAGAGACGTGCAACCCTGGAAGAGATGGGGTAGGCACGAGTTGTATTTATGACCCTGAGCCAACTACGCTGATGAATTGTTGGGATTGTTATAGTGGTGATGGTGGTGGTGGTGGCGGTAGTAGTAGTAGTAGTAGTAGTAGTAGTAGTAGTAGTAGTGGTGGTGGTGGTGGTGGTAAGAATAAGAAAATTATAATGACAGGAATATGAAGGGATGTGAAAACAACGACAACAACATGAAAACAAAAAAAATCCACCTCAAATAAAAAAAGGGGGAAAAAAAAGAAAAAAGAAATCACGCCACAGTCCCAACACAGATTAAATAAATCCAGGAGCTTCCCTGGTGACCTTCCAGACAAAAAGTCGACACGCCAATCAAGGAAAACACCAAGTACATTAAATTAAAAAACACCACCCAATCCATCCACTATAAAAATAACAAGAAATGCATAAATATCAAGAACTACCAATGATGCAACAGAAAAAGAGCCGTGGGAAAAAAAAGTTAAGAATCTAATTAACGAGAGAAAAGAACTGTAATCGTGGGAAAACTGCAGTGATCTTGAGACAGTTTAAGTTAACGTAAGAGAAAAACTATAATTAACGAAAAAAGCTTCTTGTTGCGTCACCTGGCGGCGGTCGGGGGGATGGGGGAAGGTGAATTAATGAGGCTGGGAACTCGGGTAGGTGTTCCTCTCAAGATGACCCATGAATAATTAGTGATGACCTGCAATCTCTCTCTCTCTCTCTCTCTCTCTCTCTCTCTCTCTCTCTCTCTCTCTCTCTCTTTCTCTCTCTCTCTCATACCTGTCCGTATTAGCCATACCTGGAAAGCTTCAAATTCTTACCTGGCGACCTCACGCAGAACTGGAATGTAGCAGGTATTAGTACTCTCTCTCTCTCTCTCTCTCTCTCTCTCTCTCTCTCTCTCTCTCTCTCTGACAAAAACTTGTTCACCCATCTTTTTTTTTTCCTCCAGCTGAAATTAACCTAATGGTGCTTCTATTGGCATGAATAAGACAGGTAGCTGTTCTAATGATGGCATATGGGAAGCTTAGAAGTTAATGAAACGGGAAATTCAGCACGGTACTATACAAAAGAGCGACAAATGAATACAAGAAACTGATGAAAGGAATGATACACTGAGGTTGACTGATAGAATGAAAGGAGTAAGAAGGAAATGCTACGGGGAAACTGATAACATAACAAGACAACGATGGGGACTTGTGATATGAACAAATAGTGATGACCATACAAACACACACGAGAATATTTGTTAATAGTCAAGACAACGAAGAATGATCATACACCGCATTTATACATCAGGTGTAGCATACGTATTGAAACTGATGGCGAAAAACAAAATGCAAGGAATATAATAAATAAAGCGAGTAACAATCTAACTAGTGATGGCACAGCAAGAGTTCGCGAAGCAGGATTCGGAGCAACAGGACGCCCTGAGAAAGACCCCACTAATAAAAGACAATTCCCTGACTCACGAACATAATTGTTATTTCTTGCCGGAGAGGAGACGAAACCCAGCTCCTGCCCTCCCCCCCCCCTCTCTCTCTCTCTCTCTCTCTCTCTCTCTCTCTCAGCCTCCCTCCCACCCTCTGAACTTGCTCTCCTCTGCTCTCCTCTCCACTATACCAGTTCTCATATTTCTTCTTCTCCCTCCACGTCCCTACCTTATCTTCTGCTTCTTCTGTCTCTTCTTTCACTTTAATCCATCTTCCACTTTTTTTTTTCGTCTTCCTGTTCACCTCTTCCACTCCTTGCACAACTCTTACTTTTTAATATTATTTTCTTTCACTTTTGTCTATCTTCATGTATTATTTCATATCCGTCTCTCTCTCTCTCTCTCTCTCTCTCTCCCCATCTTTTCCACCTGTCCCTCCAATTTTCCTCTCGCAACCTCTCCACTTCCCAAGTTCTTATCTCGTGTTGGTATCATCCACGTCCTCCACACTCTGCCCTCTAGCTTACAACCATCTCATCTTACGGACGTTACGCAGTATGGTTAGCAACAGGTATTGCGACTTGGATCTCCCCACTGCACCTTCCCGTCCCGGCAGCACACGTTAAAAGGTTAAAAGCAAGTCCAAATATATTGTCCCTGCGTGTACACTCCTTAACTACACAAACGAGTATAATGTAATGACACCTTTTAATAAGTTTAGTGGTTGAGTTATGGCGCCAAGACATCGAGGTCATATGATACCCTGTAACTATGCAAGACGGAGTGCTACCTCTTCCAACGAAAAATTAAGGAGTGGTCGTGCCTTTTAAAAAGTTCGCCTCACACCACATATGTTCCTCCTTGTCCCTTTCACCCTATACAATATATTAAGGTCACAGAAGCCGCAGCTGACTGTATGCAGGGAAGTGGGAAGTAAGGAAGAGGGTCACAGTTCCCGCAGGGGATGAGTGGTACAGCGGCGTCTTTTGAGGCCAAACACCCACAGGGGACAGCCTCAGTAGGTGAGGGACGCTGGGCCAGTGGGCGGCTGGGAGAAGGGAGAAGCTAGCGAAGGACTAAATGACCTTGTTGAGAAAGTTACGATGACTAAGGTTGTACTTCTTGTTGTTGGTGGTGATAGTGGTCGTGGTGGTCACACACACACACACACACACAGCGTTTCTCGTGGGTTGGTCCTCCCGTTTTTAAGTTCTCTACTACAATGTACTACAGTATGTACAGTTTAATTACTTTATTTACTTATTCGTTCTCCGTTACCTACAGCGGGGCTTTGTACGGCGACAGCAGGCGAGGGGCGGGGCGGGGGTGCAAGGGACGGTCTATTTCAGTGTAAACAATGCGGCATTGTGAAGCATCGAGCCCAAGGCTCATCAAACGAGGCGACACAGTTTTGACGGGAAGTTACCATAACAAACACTCGCACGCAAACACACACACACACACACCTAAACTGCCGTCAAGAACACTGGCAGTCCCACCACGAACTCATGAACTCCCATGAGAAAAAATAAATAAATAAATAAATAAATAAAGTAAAAAATTCGCCATTGGTCATGATCGTGAGCAGGAATATCTCAACAAGCCCCTGGAGGAAGAAGAAGCGTTAGCGTAACAGCAACAGCAGCAGTAGGAGGAGGAGGAGGAGGAGGAGGTAGGATGATTAAGGCGCACCACGATCACTTTCACTGACGAAGGAGCCGCTCGTTAAATTGTGAACCCATCCTATCCCACCCGCGGTTCCTCCTTCCGTCAGTGTCCTGCCCAATTTCCAACCGTTTTTCCCGCTCGTGTCCGATGGGCGTGGCTGTTTCGCTGC
Source organism: Scylla paramamosain (assembly GCF_035594125.1). Lineage (NCBI taxonomy): Eukaryota > Metazoa > Arthropoda > Malacostraca > Decapoda > Portunidae > Scylla > Scylla paramamosain. The sequence goes on along the minus strand of NC_087170.1, from coordinate 22,146,189 downwards.
AGACCCCGCTGTTGATGATGATAAAAGGACAGTGGGCAGGGAGGAGGGAAGGATGGTAAGGCTCAGAGTGATTTTATAAAAAGCTATCGATGATCAAAGGTGTTTTAGCGACATTATAATGCAAACTTACCTTCCTCCCTCCCTCCCTCCCACCCCACCCTTCCTTTTCACCTTCCCTCCCTCTTCCATCCTCTCTCAGCCACATCTTGCTGACGACACGCGACCATCCTTCTCATCTTTCACCCACACCTGTCCTCCACCTGTCCTTTTTTCACGTACCTGACCCCCAAACTTATTTTCATCTAACCTACCTTCCACCACGTCTGTCAATGTACCCTTCCTCTACCTGCTTCTCACCACACCTGACCACCAACTCTTCATCTACACATCTATCTTCCACCTCATCTAATTTAACTACCATCTACACACCTGCCCACCATGTCTGCCTTCTCGCAGACCTCACCATACCAGCCACGAATACACACCTGAACAAAGTACCTTTCCTCTACACACCTGTCCACTGTACTTGCTTTGCGCCACACCGTATCATCATATACTCTTTCAACACGTGTTCACCGCATCTGATTTGCTCCACACCTGATCACGAGCTATTCTTCCTAATCATCCGTCAAAACAAGTGTCATTCTCAAACGCCGCCGCTTTTGAATTTATTTCCTTCACGGCATCAAAAAATTATAATTCATGATCTTGCTAACTAACAGGGCCCGAAATTTGGTAATAGCTCTCTTACCTGACTTGTAAATTGTTCACAAAGGCTCGCACTGATATTTCATCCAGGAGCACAGCGTCCCCAATCCCAACTTCTTCGTAGGACGCCATCTCCTCAGCACGATGGCACACTCCCCCTTCACCGACTCCGAAAGACCAACTGACGGCCACATGATGTGGTGGGCCGGAGATCAACGAAGGGAGAGCGATAGTTGTGAACTACTACTCAGAATTATTCGCTCCCTTGTTCCTGCAATATGACTTTGGTTATCTTCATTCGTTTCACTGTGCTTGTTGTTCTGTAAAGGATATATTTCGTGTGGTGCCACGTGATGATGGATAGATTAGTGTGTACTTGCAACAAACGCATTACGCATAGAAGCGATAAGTAAGATAACGTTGAATTTAGTTTCAGAGTGTTTCGTACTGCTAAGTTCAAATTTCAATTATCTGGAAAAGCCTGCCTCCAGAAATGCTTCATGAAACATATATACAGCCATATCAATAATGCTATGAGCTATATATCTGGTATTTTTAGTCAATAATGAGAATGCGAGAATGCGTACCGAAGCATGAGGCATCTTGATGGCAAGATTCCGCCGCGAATTTGCGTATACACTACAGTTTAGATACTTTGTTTACTTTCTTGTGTATGTTATGGGTCCAGAAAGGGTATGCTGTTGCTTCTGGCTGGGCATGATGACATCAGTATATCCGTTAAGAGGGTGTGAGCACTGAGCAGGAGGAGGATGACTCGATGAGGGAGGCATCAGGAGCCGCGGCAGGTTTTGAACAGCAGTTTCTCGTTGAGTAGATTCTTTGGTCGAAACACACTCACTCACTGGTTCTCATACTTATATAACACATTAGAAACATAAGAGATAAAAGTTAAAAAAAAAAAGCTTTATTTCCTTTTCATTGTCCAGCTTAGAACCCACAAAGAGAAAGATAGTTCCAGAAAAATGCTCTCTGGAAATGTCTGTAAACTCAAAGTTGTGACGGGATAGCGGAAGGGGAGGGAGGGACCCGACTCCCAGAGGGGCCCGCTGCCGCGCTATTTGGATCAGCTGTGACTGAGCATGGGAGATTTGTGCTGGATATCAATGCTGTTATGTGGTAAGATCTGTGTGTTTACTTACCTGTCACAAGGAAAAAAAATGTTTTCGCACTGTCCAGTCTTTGGGATTATCCAGCTTGACTATGAATAAGTGTGCCATTCACCTACAGTCGTCTTTTGGTCAGCCAGCCGTTTCTATGCGGGCCTGCCCCTGACCATTACACCACGTGGTGTGTGTGTGTGTGTGTGTGTGTGTGTAGCAAAGGGTGAAAGACTGGAGGAAAGGCTAATAAATGAGGAAGAAGCACTGAGTCACAGAGCAACCAGGGAATGTGTTTGTGTGACAATGAATGATATTGGTGGTCAATAGGTTGTGTCATAACCAGGACGGGTATTGGGAGACAAAGTTTTAACGTTGGACATAAATAAATGACGTAGACATTATGCATAATATGTGTAATCTATATGCAAGTATATAACATTACTTGTCACTGATTTGTGACAAAAGCTATGTACTGGTAACTTACAAGTATATGTGTTAACCTAGTACTGTAACACTTATACAAGCACAGATATTACTTTAGGTGTTGTATGTTATACACTGCATCGTAACTTGCGCAAATTTCACTCACTAGTATGCTTTTAATGCCAGCTGAAGGTTAGAGTGTGTCACATTGGTGAAGCCTCGCCATGTGATCGGCTGGCAGTACTTGGGCCACCATATTATGATGGTCAGTTGCTTTCTCCATTGCCTTCAAGCTTTTTAAGTCATTACTAACAAGTACCTAGGAGTGTAAACAGACTATAAACCAAGATTCAAATTCAGAGCGTCCTACATTGTAGTCACACACAAATGCCTGATCCATCGCAATTCATGACAACAGCTAAATTGTTTCTTTACAGAAAAGATCCAGATGGTAGAAGCTCAGTTACTGTAGTGTACATACAATGTCTTCAGATGCAGTAAAGAGACCACAGAGCATGGGGACGCCTAATAGCTCCCAGAGTGAGGAGCCACAGCCCAAGATGCCACGGAGGTCACTAGTGGAGGGAGATGTGTCACAGAGGATTAAGGAGATACAGATCAGAGTACAGGAAAAAAAGGAAGTGTTGCGCAAACTTAACTTGGCCAAGACCTACCGCACCAAGTGGGAGACACAGGATCTCAGCGCTGTGACTGACCAGTGGCTTGAGGTGTGTCAGATGGCTTTGGAGGACCTGCGAGCAAGACTGAAGGAAGGTTTGCCTGGGGATACAGACCAGCCAGAACTTACCTTAAAGACTTTGGTGAGCAGTCTTGGCATTGACCCAGAGCTGGTGCAACTTGATGAGGAGGAGGACTGCTTCATCACGTAGTCTGCATCAGAGCACATTATTAGAATGTCTATAGAAAAAAGGATATACATTCTTATTTTAACAAAGAAATCCATCTTATTATTGATAATTCCTGTATATTACATGCAAGACTTTTCCATGTGCCTTCCTTACTGTGATATGACTGTCAATACTGTTAATCCTCTTTATATAACATAATACATGTAACATGTGTATATTTTCCAACCATGAATATGTAGATGAGTTATAAGACAAAATCTGAAGTCAGTAACCTCACGTTGAGGCTTGGTATGTTATCAAAAAACAACATAAAAATGATACTGATGACAATGCTTAGAGTGAAGTGTATAAGCATGAATATATATGACCATTATAGATACTTATAGATTATGGTGATTAGCATGATGTTTTCTATACATGTAAGGAATATGAAAAATACATCATCATAAATATTTCCCGAGGTTTATTTCCACACATTTCACTGCTACATTTCAACATTATTGTTCACCATAATTCTGAAAACTGTCTTGTACGTTTATGCAAGTCAGTCTTATTCATTTGATGGAAGCTCTCCAAGGATATTACTTTGTAGTATTTTGATCTTCCTGTTTTGAACTCAAAACAGTTCAGCAGAAAATTCTCTAACTCAGAGTTTGTTTTAAGAAGTGATTCTATTATTATAACTATAGTAAAGAACATACTGTCTTACCATGTTTATTTCAATGTTGAGCATCCAATCTGGATATACATACACCAAGCAAAACAGCATTATTAAAAATATTATTAAAATAAATTTATTGGTCATCAAAATCATATGTGAACACTTTAACAAACATATTTTACTATTTCTAAAAATCTATGTATGTACATAAGAGGGCATCCTTGGACATTTACAAGCCAGTCTGCCCTGATGCTATAAGTTCGGCAAAGGTTGCCACAGTTCTGGTGGGACGGCCACTCATTCCCTTGCCCAGGTATGACACTTCATCTTTGTTCTCCATCACTCCAGCAATGTCCATGTGCATCCAGTGGTCACAGCTGACAAATTCCTGTATGCAAAAAAATAAATAAATAAAATAAAAAATAAAAAGTTTCACATTCATAGGTTCTGGCTTGTATACATGTACAATGATAATGATTTAAACATGATATAAATGTAATATCACTCCCTTTCAGTTATTTATAATCTAAATCTATCACAACTTTAACTACATTACATTTACAAGGACGACACAAGGATTACTTGTCTTGATTAATAAAAAAAAAAGTAAGATCAAGCTTTTGACAGGAAAATATTCCCACATGCAGCATGTGGATAATATTCAGCCACTTGGCCATCCAACAAAAATTACCAAGATCCAGTGACTCAAACAATACAGGCCTGCCTGAACTGGATGTTGCCCACCTGGAGGAAAGCTGCAGCAAGAATAGAGCCGGCATCCTTTGAGTGTTTGCCCAAGTTGTGCACATCAGCAAGACCAAAATCTATTGAGAAGCAGATGAAGAATACAAATCAAGTTTTTAACTTATTATCTGTCGCTGCTGTGAACAACCAGTGGCCTTTGATCCTTGTGTTGTGCTTCTGACACAGATAACAAATTTGGAGATTTCTCAATTTGACAACTTGGAACATGGAATTATTGGGAGATAATTTAGTATCAGCTAATTTGAAAAGTTGAGTAATTCCAACAAACTTACCAGTCTTTTCTGTTAATATTACTGATGCCTAATCCCTTATCAAAATGTATTCTAAATGCCAGAACAATAGAAAGTCTCACGCTTTGCTCTCCTTTAAATCACTCTCCCTTCATGAGTCATACCCATGCTTCTCACTATTACTTCTAGCAAGAAGGATTTCATGAGGAAGTAAGTATACAGCAAATGGTCATAAATACACCACATTTAAAAGCCCACCAATATTGCAGTTCTTATTATCTGTGCAAGAAGACAATATTGAAGGATCTTGTGAGACTGATGTTATCTTAACCTACAACTGAACAAAACTAAATGAAATACCTTCAAGAAACTTGCAGCTGTACAAGACCCCCCTGCTGGCTTATGTTTCCCCTGGTTGTTCACATCAGCTAACCAACTGTCTAGGAAAGATTAAGTTGATATTCTGAATGTTTTATCTTCATAAACATGGAAGGATTCATTACAAAACTAGAGTTACATTCCATCAGTTCAGACAAAATGAAGCTTGTCTGACTAGACATGTGAATATTAACTAAATATTGATCACATTGAGATTACATTTATAGATGAAAAGAATCAGCTAAATACTAATATTATTAAGACCTACCTGTGACCTGGCTTGAATAATGCTTCCAAAGAGGCATTTTCCACACCCTGTCTCCTGTGACAGTCCCTGCCTTATGCATGGCTTCCCATACAGCCTTGCTGTTGCAAAAGACTCCTGTTGCCCCACTACCAAGTGACACAACCATTGCACCTGAAAATGTGCACTGAATTAATTTTACCTGATGGGAAAAAGCTCACACAGGTAAGGTAGACAGGAAATAATGTTTCTTCTTTCAGAATTTCAGCTACATACCTGGTATTACAAAAACAAAAAACAATTGTTTATGCATTGGTGAGAATTTGTGCACATGTTATCCTTTTAATGTACTCAATGCCACTGCACAGTATTGCATCCAATGAGATAACAATACTGCTACATTATACTCAGATGTATGTACATACCTGCTTATCAATTTCAGAAGATATCTAAATTTAGTGATAAATAATGCTGTGCCAAATAAGTTCAATAAAATTCTTACCAGTAAGGGTGGCCATGTTGATCATTGCTCTGGGTGAGTGCTGTGAGGCATAATGGAGAGCATCAGCCAGGATCAGTCTTCCCTCAGCATCTGTGTTGTCAATCTGGATGGTCTTGCCATTTGAAGCAACCACAACATCTCCAGGTTTTGTTGCAATGCTCCCTGGCATGTTCTCACACAATGGTATGAAACCTGCAAAAAATGTATAAGTAAAAAGTCACATACCTCCAGTGTTTCACTTCATGTGGTGTACCATGCAGACTGACTGCACCATAGAGTAGTATAAACTAATTTGGTAAGTGGTGGGTCACCACATTCCTGCACCTGCTTAGTATCATGGGAATATGGAAGTCCTCACCCATTTCATCCCCTTCACTTTTCATAATATATAACAAAGAAAAATGAAGGCATATCATTTTAGGATACCTTGTTGGGTGAGGGTGCCAGCTGAGGGAAAATGCAAGGGAGAAGAGATTACAGAAGAGGTGAGTTTAAATGATCCCCTTAAAGGCCAGGTGCTTATAAGTTATATTACTGATTCTTATCCAGCACTATAAGGAAATTATGTAGAATACAACCTTTAATATTGATAGGAAGACCCAGTGCCGCAGCAATGAAGATTGAGCCAACAGTGCAGGCAGCACCACCCATGTCTGCTCTCATCTTGTCCATGTTTGATGATGGCTTCAACGAGATGCCACCTGTGTCAAATGTTACTCCCTTTCCTGGATGAAAACAAGGTATAAGTGAGTAAAGAAAACAGAATACCCAATTCATTAGTAAGTACTGCTACACCATCATAAATGTCCATAAACATAAGTATTCAACTTTCTCAAGTCATGTAGACTTGAGAAAGTACAAGATCTATACCATAAATTTAGAATATAATGAAAATTTGATCCAAACTTTTTCTCATGAATTCCTGTTTCTTCAAAATTTGCTAGCCTTGTGACTTGTTCTATTGTGTCTCTGGCTGCAATAATGGAAAGTCACACATTGAGGTGCCTTTGGTGGCAGAGATAAGTATGTATCTTACATTTTTACTTATTCCTTATAATATTTTGGGTTCTTGAGTGACTGTACAGTATGTCATCTTTTTTCCTTGAATTTCAAACATCAAGTTATGGTTCTTTGAATGAGTGTCAGCTTTAGCCATTAATTATTCAAACCAATGATTTTGGCACTTGTCCTCCTTGCCCTTGTGGTTCTAAGTGCCTCATATAGTATGCTGCTGAACTGAAATCAGGGGATGAGCAGGGCACAGAAAAGATGGAAAGGATCTTTACCTCAAGTACCACAATAAACAAACACTTTAACATGTAAACCCATTATGCAAGTTTCATACTCAAATATGTAAAAAGAAAAAGAACATCATCACTGGTGTAGATACAAACCAACAATGGCCAAAGGCTTTTCATCAGTGAACCTCTTCCCTCGATACGTCAGCTCCAGGAAGACAGGAGGCTCCCCTGAACCTCGAGTCACAGACAGGAAAGCATTCATGTTCCTCTCCTTTGCCCATTCATAAGTCCTTGGCATCACCTCCACTCCAAGACCTTCCAAGCAATTGACTGCTTCCTGTTGAATAAGCAAGATATGCACATAAAAATCTATCTTGCTACTAAAATTTCAACTATCAAAAATGTTAGCAACACTGTTAACATGTAGTAATGGCATGAAATTTGTATCATTACAGTGAATGATTCTAATCTCACTATAGAATAGGTACACAATTTATTGCAATGAATTTGTTGATGAGAATTACAGCTTATGTCTAAACAATACATTAATGAAACCATGTCTCACAATGCAAAACTTCACTTTCTTGAAGGCGGAAAAAAGTGTACAGACACTGAAAGATAACATAAAATTACTGTACTCCACCAAACACTGATCATCTTAACTCATTCTCAAGCACTGCCCAGTCTATGAGTGAGCTGTCACAGATGAAAAATTTAAATAATTATAATTATTTTGCAATCATACTATTACACTATCTTAAATTTCATAAAAGTATATTAGTGCAGCTTATTCATTTTAATTCCATTACACACAAAAATAGATCTAAAATAATTGAAACACTGTTATTCCTTACTTGTGCAAAGTTAGTTGGGGTGAGAATATTGGCAGGAGTTTCCATGAGTCGCCGAGCGATGTTCTGTCCCTCAGCAAACGTTGCTCCACGAGTCCATCTGCACCAAGAAATAGTAATATGAAAAAATGTATCAACCACCTTTAAGAATTGTTGACTCTGGCATTTCTTTTAAGGATCTAGGGACAGTATGAACACAACATGTGAGATATTGTAACACCTTGAAAGTAACTTGCAATCTGCACACCTGAAAAAGAAAGGCCTTGTCATACCCAGTGTTGAAGAAGGTTGCATTCTTGCAATAACAAAAAAGTTTTATGCCAAACTGCATACTTAAGTGTTGCTTACCAAATGTTCTTTAGTTTCTTTTAGCTTTTCCTGAATATCTATCTAATGCTTTTTCAGTATAACACTTATTGACAATATAACTTTCATTTTTAAATATTGAAGAAACTCGGACTCATTCTTTCTCTAGGATGGTTATGTGCAATTCATTATTTTAATTCCTTTATTGATGTGCTAAACTGAGGTTTGCCCTTCAATTCCACATCTATTGGGCCACCACCTCTCACAACAGCATTGCACTTGGAAATGAATACACATCAGATACTTCGTGGCAGATACAAACCCTTGGTCATTTTGGCTTAAACAAGTAACTGACGGAGACTCCTTTTTCTTGCTTTTGAGATCCTGATACTTGAAAGCTGCCAAGAGAGCTCCTTCAGCCGCTGCTTCTCCATCCCCACATGGGTCAACTTGAATGCTCTTCAGTCCCAACCCATCCAGGGAACGATAACCAGCTGAAAAAGAAAGAAAAAAAAATAGTAATAATCACATGCATGCAAAATGTGTAAATAAAATTGTAACCAACAATTCTGGTCTACATACAGTACAGGAGTTGCAAATACTCTATAATTTTCATGTAGTCATTACTATCCGAGCAACTACCCTGAATTTAACCGAAGAAATTGGTCACTTGCACTACGTTTTCAACACAATGACAATATGACCTGGACTACCAATCCCCCACTGCCATTCTGTGTACTCAGACTATTCTTCATATAGCACACTGTGGTGTCCTTCTCTTTAATACTGGAGTATAAAACATTGCTAGCTCTGCCTATCATGACTGTCCTGTCTACCTTTATTTTCATGCCTGTAGATTATATTCCCTCATGAACTTTTCTTTACATTAGTATCCTTCAAACCCTAGATTCCCTTGATAATGTGCCAAGAATATAAAAACCATACCTGCCACAGCAGTTCGAATAGCTTCTTTGCTTTCATCCCGTTCCTCTATGGGATCATAAGACAAATTCTGCTCTCCAAGGCCCACCACTGCCACCACAGGAAATTCTTCAGACACTCCATACAGTACTCGACTCTTCCCAGCCTTCAGGGAATCACCACTTGGGAGGAAAGCAAATCATGGTCAAAATGAGTGTCATGCATATCTTTAGCTTTACTGCATCTTCTCAAATCACAACTGGATTCAGAGATTGGATTGCTGTTTGAAATATGAAAGTTTCTGTGTCAAAGAAGGTAATGAGAAGTTCTAAGATACATTATTATCAGATAGGGTCAATTAGAAGTAGAGATGCAGATGAATGTAGTGGCTGTGGTAGTAATAACAGAGGTAGTAGTTGTATTAGAGCCGAGTTTACATATATGATGAGTTGTGGTGTTAATCAGTGAATTGGATGTATGAGATGCTGGGAGTAGTAAATAAGAATTGCAGTCACAAACGCTTGTAGTAGATGGTAAGAAAATTGAAGATACTAATATAAAACAGTAGAAGCTTTTGTAAGGTGGAGTCATTGGCTATAGGTTAATATATGGTTAATAGGCATGCTTGCCACAGTCATATCCTTCCCTTCTATCCATACATGATGTGAGACCATGTTAGGGACCCCAAAAGGCCACATCTCCTTCAGAAAGACCAACATGGTAACATTTATTATGTTTGGCATGTGTGCTTTTTTTTAGAAATTAGGGAATAATTGATTGATAAAGACTGGCTGTTATTCGAAAAGTACTTAGGGCACATGGGCAGTCACCTAAATAGTCATTTTATGAAAGAAAAAAAATTGTTATTTTGTCCCAATCTGAGAAGCTCATAAAGGTGATGCACCAAATGCATAATGTGACAGGAATCCCTTACTCCTGATACTACAAATGAGGCTACAAATATCAGAGGGAATAAGAATAATAATTTGGGTAGTTAACTCCCTTTATTACACATTTCCATGATGGAAAAAAATATGTTATTGCATTAAGAATTCACTGACATGAAATAGTTACTGTTAAGTATGAAAACACCTTCAAGAAACTGAAGAAAACTTCATGTACACAATTCAAGGTCTGTCAAAAAAAATATTCAACCTTAGGTTAGAGGGCAAAAAGTAGCTTGCTTTTTCTGGACTTCCAAGTCTTATATCCTTAGATTATGTGCTCCTTGTGACTCCACACATAGTCCAGCAGTTGGGAACATTCCTTTTAGTTGTGTTCTGTAATGGCTACAAGATGCACAGTTGCATTTTGGAGACCTTCTTAGCTCACCAATTGGGATTCTTTTAGCAGCAGCAGCAGCAGCAGCAGCAGCAGCAGCTTAAGGAACAGTCAGATATCATGCCTGGAGAACAGGCAAATCCAAGAAATTTGGTGCCTGACCAAGAAATCTAGTAACAGGTGTGAAAAATGGACTGACTTGACTTGTGGGAGTCAGGCACCTCACAGCTGACTCATGACAATGCCCCACCATATTCTTCACATAATTCACAATATCTTGCCCAAAAACTAGTTTTACCTCTACTCTCCAGACATACTTCCTTATGACATCTAGCTGTTCCCTAAACTGAAGATGCTGCTAAAATGGCCCCCGTTTGAGTCAAGATGTAACGCAAGACACATTAGCACATCTGTTAGCTAGTCTAAAGCAGGACTTGTAGAGCTGTTCCTAGCATTGGAAGGACCAATGAGCTAAGCATGTAGAGTCACAAAGAACACATTGAACATTAAGAGTTAGAATTCAGAATGTAAGCCACTTTCTATTGCTTGGCCTAAAGTCTGATACTTTTCAACATGTCTTGTAAGATCTTTCTTCAAAAAAGTGAAGAAAGCATCAAGTACAACATATTGATTGCAATCTGGCTGAACAGGAGCTTCTGCTATAAAACCTCAAAGTGGAGTCTGCCAATAGCAAATACAATCAAGGTTTGTACGTCTATGGTTAAGTTATTTTTTTGTTTATACAGTTTCGTTGTTAGACAGGATTAGGTTTGAGATAAGATACATTAGATCAGAACAACAGCAAGGTAAATAAAATGTCACATTAAATATATCATTGCAATTGCTACAGGTGGTAACTCTGTTGTGGTTTCTATAAGTAGAGATTCTGATCAGTTTCTACTGAGAGATGCTGATTCTACCAGATGGCAATCTCTGCCCTAACAAAAATACAGTAAAATAACTCAAAAAATTTTCCTTCAATAAAAAATAAAATAAATAAAAAATAACAGTATACCATACACAAGAACCAAGTTGAGGAAGTCACCAAAAAAAACACAAGATTTTGGCCACAAATACTCTACTGAGTTTTGTTCTTTTTTTTTTTCTTTTTTCTCCATTATAGCACATATCTAATGTGTGAATAAAAGGCACATAAGAAGTCCAATGTTCACAGTGATGATGAAAGAAAAATAATAGTGTTTCAGAGTGTGAAGAAGGACTTTTAAACATTCATCTTCATCATGAAACTTATGAAATTTATTTTCCACTATGTATGAAGAGAGAAAAGTTAGGATTCTTTAGTATAAGCAACACTTGTCAGTGATGCTGTTTAAACAGCCACAGGAATACAAAACAATTTGCATACCAACAAATCCAGCTAAAGCCCTGACTTGTACACATTACAATTATCCCTCCCATGTTATTTTTTGAGGTGATCAGCTGGAATCATGGTACCATTACCCCACTCTATGCAAGTTAAGAATGTTGACAAATGTTTACATTTGATTTTGGATAATGCAACACTTATATACTTTCAAAACATAACTCACATCTCCTAAACATAAATGATTAAGTTATGAAAATGTAAAAATGATTGTTAACAAAGACTCAGCCAAATATATCTTGACATTATTCTTCTACATGAAGATTCTACCCATAGAAAACTTTATTATCAAAAATATGAACTCCAAAATATGCACTTGTACATTCATACTTTAAAGCTAATTTTGCTCACTTACAGACTATCCCCACATGATCATTAGTCTCAATACTGCAGCAACTACTAACTCGTCTTTTCACTGCTTCCCATTCTCTAGCAGGGTACTTCCACACTAAACTGGCTCTTGCTTATAATTCCTTCACCAATGCAAATAGTCATAATTTTCCTCAAGCTCAGACACATTAAAAGTATTTGATATGTACGTTCAAGTTCCCTTGTACAACACAGTACAAATCATATCTCATTGGCATTACTTTCACATATGGACTAATGGAGAGACTTTGTAGAATGTGTGTGTCTATAGTTACATTTTTCAAAAGTTCAGACTATATACATCTTACATAAATAACTAGAGGTAGTAGCTGATACACAACTGAATATAGATGCTATAAGCACTTTACACTGGAACTTTCTAAAAATGAAAGTTGCTTGGTTTCTGACTATATGAGACACTGCTACATGATCAAGGTAAATCTGCTTTGAAATGTTTACTTCACTGTAGGAACTAGGAACATATCAAGTATCACGTAAATACACAAAACATTAAGTTGCTCAATAACAAAATCTGCAATCCTTCTTAGGGAATGTACTTTTAGAGGATGTTATAACTTTTGTTACTTATGCAACAATTATATAGTTACATATATTCACTCTATAAACACCAACTTCTCTATATTTCACTAGTCCTCAGCTCCTTGTGACCTTACCAATACATGTCAATCCCTAACTACTTCATGAATCTGAATGGCACACTACCAAGCCACCTGCCAGCCAGCTGTGTGTGGGCAGCACAGGTCACACAGATGCACATTACAAAAGCTCACACTTCATTTGTGAGCCACAACCCTTCTCTTTTGATAATGGATGTTGTTGAGTATTCAAGAGAACCATTAAATAAGTAAAATTTACAACTTATTACTTTAAATGCAATTTCTAATAATGACAAACCTTGGTGCCTTGCCCAATATGGCCAGACCACTAGTCCTGCAGTGATCCACTTAGTTATGTATTACAGTGAAAAAACGATAAAAAATAAGAAACAATCAATTCATCTAATACATATATAAATAAATAAAAGGCTAAAATGCCTTTGGGGTGAGAGCCCACACAGATAGTAACATTTGAAGCAAATAGAACATAAGGAAGAAAAATCACTGAAAAGGGGATAGAAGGCCAAGATAACAGTAAAAGATATAAGAAAAAAATATATATATAATTTGACAAAAGAGATTGCATGAGATGAAAACAAACTGAGCTATTGAGTTGTAGTTGTAGTGTACATCAGGGAAGGAACAAAGACTTGATAACAACTTGGATGTCTGAAACTTGATCACCAGCATGACATCAACTCAGATACTGAAAATGTGCAAGGATGGTACAAAAGTATGACAGCATCTACCAAAGGACAGAGAGACTGGTAGGAGAGATGAAAAAAATATGCAGCTCTGGAAGAGAGAGAATAAGTTACATATGAAGGATTAATCATTACAGTTGTGTTACATCAATGATTCAGGAGGTATGAGTTATAACTCAGAAGTGAAGATAGGGACAAGCCAATAGTGATAAGTATCCTGCTGTTTGCTATATATAATACAAATGAACTAATTAAAGCAGGATACTGTAACTAAATAATTCCAATGTTATCTAAAACAAGAGGAACAGAAAGCATTAGCATATATATAAACTGATGATGGCGCATTGATGGCAGATGTCATGAAGGATTCACAGGTGATTTTAATGAAATAAATGATGTGTATAACTGAATGTAGGGATGAGGCAACCCACAATCCACCATAAGATGCAGCTATGCAATGAGACTATCACATGGTGCAAGCAGCCCTAGGGAAAGAGAACCCAATAATTGACTGGAACCCTCCCAAGGGGGTCACCACAACACCACAGCTACTCCCTGTCAGGAAGAACATACAGGGCCGAAAGCCTTTTGCTCCATGTATATGAAAAATCCATCCAATGCCATAAGGGAAGATGAGAAAATTTAATGACATGATAGTGATCCTGATATAGAAAAGGAGAAAGCTGACAGCAGATACTGGTAAAACTAAAATTAAGGTATTTGATGAAAATTTATTTAATGATTTAATGTGTATGTGTGTGTGTGTGTGTGTGTGTGTGTGTGTGTGTGTGTGTGTGTGTGTGTGTGTGTGTGTGTGTGTGTGTGTGTGTGTGTGTGTGTGTGTGTGTGTGTGTGTGTGTGTGTGTGTGTGTGTGTGTGTGTGTGCGTGAGAGAGAGAGAGAGAGAGAGAGAGAGAGAGAGAGAGAGAGAGAGAGAGAGAGAGAGAGAGAGAGAGAGAGAGAGAGAGAGAGAGAGAGAGAGAGAGAGAGAGAGAGAGAATCATATAAATGAGATGAAATGTGGTAGAGGATGTGAATTAGGTTTCCAGAGAAAAATATGACACAGGACATATGAAACAAAAATTAGAAGTTGGATATCCACACAAGAAACATGCATCAATAAGAAAAGGAGGAAAATGGGCTACAAAAGTGAAATATTTGAGATCAACAGAACATGAACACCATAAAATTTTATTTTAAATAACAGACAGATCAATCTGGAGTGAGAAAATTATTATGTATTTCATATTGGTGTTCTATAACTGTAATGAAACTTGAAAATGTTCTAGGGCTGTGAAGTAATTACAGATATGTTGTTTATCAGCATTACTATTGTACCTATGAGAGCAAAGTGATCTAAATGTTGTATGGAGTTTTATCAGTGAAGTTGGGAACTTAAGTTATCATTCATTTAAAGCAAAAATCCTTACTGAAAAAAATATAAATAAATAAAATAGAATGAGAAAAGAGCTAGTAATAACATGAAGGGTTGCTGAGATGAAAGGAAGTGTACAGGACAACAGCAAGATGGACACTCTCTCCCCAATACTACACTGTCATATGAATCATGTATATCATGTTAATTGATCATGTCACATAATGAAATATGTGATCTGAATAATCAAAACAATAAATGTAATTCATCTGAAACATACTTAAGCCTGTGATAAATAAAGTTATCATTTCAACACTAACAGAAAACTATAACTTGAACAAAGCATTATGGAAGTTCAGTGCACAGCTGCACAAGAAACCTTATCAGGTCACCCTGATAAATAAATCATTAAAAACCTGTATCAACTTTACTTAATTTTCTGGTAAAACTACACATATCACATACTAATTTGTACAAATACCCAAATACACTCTACATAAAAAGCACACCTGCATACTAAATACAGAACATATGCTATTTCATAAATATCAAGCTACCATTGAAATAAAGTTATAATGTTCATTATACCATCTGCAATATCTTTATTATACCCTTGCTATTCCCTGCTGCTATGATGTTAGACCCTCTCCTCCAACAAACGGCAGAAACAAACTCTGTGGATTCCTCCTCTTTTTGTTCCTGATCAAGAACCCACTTCTTCTGATCAAATTTCAAACTAAACAACTTCTTAGACATCCCTTTATAATACACATAGAGTGAATTGTTTTCAGACCCACAAGCCACATATTCTCCATCTGTGGCTAAGCCAACAAAGTTTTTCTCATTTATGTGTCCTTGAAGGGAACGTACACAGTGAGACTTGTTGACGTTCCAAATCTTCAACAGACTGTCCGTTGAGGCTGAGACAATGTCCTCACTTGACACAAACTTAACGTACGACACAGCTTTCCGGTGTCCCTTAAACACTCTCACTTCCTCTTTCATGTTGCGGAGGTCGTAATAGTGCACACAGTGATCAGCTGACCCAAATGCAAGGTGGTATCTGCTGGAGGGATTGAACTGCACACAACACACATTTGCTTTGGCTTCCAATGATGTGATGGATCTCTCATTGTCCAATGACCACAGCTTCACTTTGTGGTCATCACTACCTGAGGCTATCAGTTTGGTGTCCATCTTATTAAAATCTACATTCCAGCACCTCTTTTCATGTTCCTGGAAGACATGGAGTCTTTGGGCAGTAAAGGCATCCCACACTGTCACTGTACCATCATAGTCGCTACTAGCCAAGAAGTTTTTCATGTAGTTGCTCCAGCTCACACAACTAATTTTTGAACTGCAGATCATTTCAGAACATGGATAATGTAAATCCACAGTGTCTCTGATCACTGTGCCATAGTCAAAGATGCGAATTTTCTTTGTGAGTCCAGCAACAGCAAAATACTCACTATCCTTGTCAAATTCAATACTGGAAGCAATATTACTGGACTGGTTAAACATATCGCAATTGTAATTGATTGTGGCTAATGGACGCATGGCACTGTATTGAGTAAATCTGGAGATGCATTCCCCAAACTGGTCAAGCCCTTGATCCTCCTCCTCATCCATGCCAGAATCACTGAAGCCAGGGACCCGCATGCTGAAGTACCTCTCCACCAGCTCCTCAAAGTGGAGATGCATTCTCTTTCGTTTAGCATGAACTGTGGAACTCTCTGGGCAGGCCTGGCTGAACAGGGGAACATTAAAGCCTTCCTCTGAAGGACTTTGAGGTTCTTGGGGTCCATTGGATGTTCCAGGGGATTCTCCATCAGTAAGGAAAATACCACTTGAATTTGAAACACTTCCTCCCTGGGATAATGTGCTGGATAAACTTTTGAAAGGAGATGAAGGGTCAAGATTGGTCTCTACACAAGAGAGATCATGTGATATAAGCTTTAATTCTCTACTTATAGAAGACATCTGTTCTTCCTTCTGTTTTTTAAGAGTAAATAAGAAGTCTTTCATTAATAAAAACTTATTTTGCAATGATGCTGCTTCTAACTGTTCTTTCTTTTCTTGTAATATACTTATTATATGAGTAATATCACTTAGTCCTAGGGAGGAAGTTTCAAAGCTTAGATTATTCCTGAGTTCACTGAGGGCTGCCACATTATTCTTTTTTGTGAATGCTGCATGTAGATCAGCCTTGCGACGTTGTTTCAGTACTTGCTGATTCACAGTGTGGT
>NC_087170.1:22113994-22123994 GCF_035594125.1 Scylla paramamosain | reverse complement strand
TGCTATACTGAGGTCAGACAGGTATAATTCTGAAAATACTAGAATTATTAGACATGTTATGGTAATAAACATGTTTTTACTTTCAGAACATTCTTAGAACATAGCAAAAGACCAGATGGCCGTGGTCTTTCAAATTTCCGACCCATAAATATTAAAGTGGGCACAGTTACCACCGCAGAAGGATCGGCCACTGTTCGTCTGGGACACACGACTGTCATGTGTGGCATCAAGGCGGAGATTGCCACGCCTACACTGCGACATCCGGATGAGGGATTCATAGTGCCTAATGTGGAACTGTATCCTTGCTGTTCACCGATGTTCAAGGTACATGAACCTTCTGATACTTGCTTCATTCAAGTGGGGCTGGGAGGCCAGTGCTGGGTACTGGGCTGCCTTTGATCTGAGTGCCTTTATCTCAGCATCCTTTTACCCTTGGCATATATACATATATATATATATATATATATATATATATATATATATATATATATATATATATATATATATATATATATATATATATATATATATATATATTGATTAGAATTTAATTTTCTTCCAGGCAGGACCACCAGGAGAAAAAGCTATTGGATTAAGTCAGTTTTTGAAAAATGTCATAACCAGTGCTGAGGTTCTGCTTCCTTCAGATTTATGCATTGCTCCAAATAAAGTAAGTATTGTTGCAGACCCACCACCTGTACTGCCACCCACAGCCAACCAGCCACAAGTAACCCTCTCACCCAGGCAGGCAGCAACTCACACAGAGCCAGTAGTAGTCAGGAGTCAGGACACTCAAGTAAAGCTGAGGCCCTGCTTACTGTACCTATGCAAATGCACATACTCATCCACACACAACTCTTTCACACTTGTGCTTCCTCATTTCTCAATAAATTTGCACGTTATACTGTAATACTTTTTTTCGTTCCTTTGACATCTGATTTCCATTACATTCAAGTGGCTTTTCTTTCCTGTCTTCATGTTCCTTGTTTCAGTCCTATACAATGTACTGATATCACTTCTTTCTCATACCTTCTCTTTGCATTGAGTACACTCTACAATGAAGCACTGCTCATTCCTTTCCATATTAATTTTTTTTGGAGATGGCTTCCTTATTATATATATATATATATATATATATATATATATATATATATATATATATATATATATATATATATATATATATATATATATATATATATATATATATATATAATTTAGATCTTTCATATATTTTTTTGTACAATAAGGTGAAATATATATCAATTACTGTCATGTTCATTAATATATAGGATGTTTTGCTCTTCAACAGTTTGCATGGTGCCTCTACTGCGATGTGGTTTGTCTGAATTATGATGGAAATCTGTATGATGCATCACTGATTGCTCTTATGGCAGCATTACAAAATGTTTTATTACCTGAAGTAAGCTATGATGAGGAAAGTGAAAAAGCCACCGTATCTCCAGAAAGAACTCTTCCACTCAAATTGAAGGTACTGTAATTTGGCATAGAGTGGTATGTTTGCCATGTCATCATAATTTTTTTCGTGCCTAAAGACTGCCCCCTACTATCAGCATTGAAAAAAAGAACTAGTGTGGGTTGACAACTGCCAATAAAATGTGAGGACAAAGTGATGGAGGAAGTGAGAGAATGGGACAGGAGAATAAGAGTATGCAAGGAGGGAAGGCAAATGTAAGAATAAGAGATTCTCTTGTCATCACATGAATTCTTTGAGTTAAGGATAGAGAAAGTAGGAGGGAACAGAAAAGGGGCTACTGTCAGTTGCCTCAGACACCTGAGTTTCAGTGAGGAAAAGAAGATGAGGTTTAGAAGAGGAGAGGTGGTGTTCTACAGATTGAAAATTAGATCTTAGACCACGAATGTTGCAAAAGTTAATAAAGAAAAAGTTGAGGGGGGTGTCAAGACACTTAGGGTCGTCGACAGAAAGGCAGTCCGACCTGGGGACATTTATGGTCCCCTCCCCAGATGGGGACTCCGAGGCTGGTGTAGGAGTCGCCATGATGATTTTAAAATTTTAAAGTGAAGGATGTGTGTGTTATTAGGTGCTTGTACTTTTGTGTGGAGGAAGAGAGTTGTCTTTAAGAGGGCAGGCTGTGACTGCCCCCTTGTGTTGTGAGACACAAAGGGAAACGTTCAGTGAGGTCACAGCTGGGTTTAATGATAAGTTCACAGCACCCCTGAACAGTGCTTTAAACCTCACTGGGAGTTATATATATATATATATATATATATATATATATATATATATATATATATATATATATATATATATATATATATATATATATATATATATATATATATATATATATATATATATATAGAGCACATATTCAGGTATAAATCCTATTGACTACACAATTGCTTCACCTGAAGTAATTTTTATCATTGTAATGACTGACTTTGAATAGTTCACTTGCCATCTTCACATGACTTACAGGCAATATATATATATATATATATATATATATATATATATATATATATATATATATATATATATATATATATATATATATATATATATATATATATATATATATAGGTTCATCACTGGTACAGATTTTTTATTTTTTATCTATTTTTTATTATTTATTTATTTTTCATTTATTTAATTACCATGTAGTGAAACTAATCACTGACTTTACATTGCTAGCAAGTCATGTATGATTATGGTTTCTCCTTTACTTCAACAGAGAAGACCAGTCTCCTCAACCTTCACCATGTACAGTGATAGCATACAGGTATGTTATATGCACAAAGCAAACAAAAAATGCAACCATCTCTTGTGTATATTTGGACATCAGTATCTCACCCCAGAAATGATTGCATCCTCTGTTAAAACATTTCCTGAAGAAAATAATAATGAATAAATAAAGTAGAGCATTGGAGAAGAACTTGCCTTTGGCTATAATGACATTTTCCAGATATGTAGGGAAGTGCCACATAAATAACATGAGCTACTAGATCAATAACTACATCATTATTTATCCTTCAGCTTGTGGATCCAACAGCAGAGGATGAGGAGCAGGGAAGTGGTGAGGTGACAGTGGTACTCCTGGAGGATGGCTCACTGTGCACAATACACAAGCCTGGGGGACACTCCATTGTCTCAGACTTCCTGGACAAGTTTATTAATCTTGCCAGAAAGAGAGTCAAATTAGTCAACTCTGCAATCTGTAAAGCTCTTGCAGAAAGAAAGGTGTGATCTTTATTGAAGACAGGAGAGGTGAACCTGATCTATTTTTGTGAATGGTCTCCACATAACCACTGCACTTCATGTTTTAAGTGAAATAAAGCTTCAAACTTGCTTCTCTAAATGCATAGCCATAGAAAATGTACTTTTTTTCCATTCCTTTAACCCAAAAGATTGTATTATGATCACCTTGCATCCATACAACCCTGTAATGGGAGCATGCAAGTGGAAAATTTAATTACTCAAAGAGAAGACTTAATAGTGATGCAATGTGTCAAAACAAATAATCAAAAGCTTTCCTATAACAATAAATAGCTACTCTTATGTCTATTCTGTGCAATCTCCAGATCAGACCACCTCAATGTTCTTTCTCAAAATGACAGATCTTCCCTGTATGATCATATTGTTCTCACCATTAATTATGCATATTCATACTAGTTATTTCTCATATAATTTACTTCACCTGCTTTAATTCTATTGCCTTTTAGATACATCATCTTCATTTATTGACCTTTGGGAACTTTTACTTAACTATTTATTTTTTATTGGTGCAATGTAGACAAAACATTTCCATTGCACATTCATTTCTCCATACTGAAGTCTTCATTTATCAGATAAAATTATCTTTTCAAAAGTTACATGTAAGGAGCAGTTTAAACCTCTCATCCATCAGTGTACTATACAGTATACTTACGACTGCTGGCACCATACATGTGGTAGATAGCTGGCCTACTAATTTTTAATGGCAAAGACAAATTCCATAACTTTTCCATTGCTTTCATTTTTAAATACAAATAACACTATGTAAAAATTTAAGTACCATTCAGATTATGTAATACTCAGATCTTTTACAATGACTAGAAACTTCTCAATGACAGATGTAATAGCTGCTACACCATAGCTAAATATATAATAGATTTCAATAGAAAAATTTTGTCACTAACACTTAAAAATATATAAATGCATGACCAAATGCACATAAATGCAACAAAATATACACATAATTGCCAATATAACACTAAATCTATAAATATATTCTTTAAAAAAAGTAATACACTAGATATTTTGGCACAATAAACAGATGTATTAACAATTATAATATCTACTAGAACACTACCTGATACTGGAATGCATATGGGTACATCTTTGGCAAACACTACAAGACACCATCAATATCTGAGTTTTCTATAAACAAATCACCAAAAATAATGAAAAGGAAAATATTGCAAATGTCCACAGATGTGAACTTCATTTTAAAGGAGTTCACTGTAGTTGAGCTATGAATAAAACACTGAAAAAGAAGCAACAGCAAACTGCCATTCTTCTTTCAAATACTAAAATAATTCATGAAAGAGGAACACTCAGCCTCATTCAAGTCCACACTCCACATGTAAGCTGTAATCATTCATTTCTCATCCCACCTCCAATACATTCAAAGGCAATAAAGCAGATTCTCTCTCACTGATCCTGGGTCTCCTTGGACTACTGAACAAAACACATTCATGAGGTGAGTCACTCTTTGTGTCATGGCAATCAGTGAAAGAAACCAAGTGGCCAGTATTTAGAGTTGTTCACATCACAGTACACAACATGCCATCTAGTATCACATCTGGCTAAAACTACAAAATGTTTGTGACATAATAATGAGGTACATAAATTGTCATAAGAATAAATTTAGCTATTTACAGGGATTTCAGAAATGACATTGCAAATATTGAGGGTGTCCTGTATTGGAATATTTCAGAGTATCTCCATGTTATTTGGTGATTATTTTGTGATTTCATGAAAATAATACTAGTGGCAAAACTTACAGAAGATCTGCAGGATTTGCATCTATTGGTCCAGCCACTTCCCATATGGTGGCAGCAAGACGTCGTGTGTGTTCTAGCACACAGGGAGAGGTGGCCAACCCCAGATGAACACAGAAGAGCTCATAGATATGTATTCTATTGGGATCCATGCCTGGAAATGCTTGAGTGCAAAGAGTCCTGTAGAAGTCCTCACATAGCACTCCAGGCAAAGGAAGCATATCTGTGGCATCATCTAATTCCCCAGGTTTCAGTGGATTACTACTACTATCTTCAAACCATAAAAAATAGGCATAATTAAAAGTTGTGTCTTTCCACATAAGTGACAAATGGCCCTTACTCAAATGGGAACGAGCAAACTCAACCATGGACCACACTCTTGAAACAGTGAGGGACCTGGTTCTGTTTGCTGGGCTTTCTGACTCCTGAGGTGCATCCCCTGCCTCATCTGGTAATAAGGTGGGAGATGTCAGTTGATGGGTTGAGCGGTCAATATACAAAAAATGAACTAGGCCAGGGAAATCTTCTAAGTACTTATTTATGGTGAGAGCTGAACGGCATCCTAGTGTCATGTTTCTTAAGGCCTTCACCTCAAGAAAGTGGCAGTAGTCAGCCATGTGTTCTGAAGCCATGGCTACTGCAGACTCTACCTGAGAGGCTGTGGCAGAAGCATTTATTCCAAGACAGGCAATCCGCCATGCAGAGCGTGCTATGTCTACTAGTGAGGTGAGGGAGGCATCTACACGAGTTGGGATGTTGGAATCTCCTCCGCCTTTCAGCCATTCCTCCAAGCCACTCCTCTTCAAGTTATCCCAACGGAACTGGACCTAAAAAAACAAAAGGTACACTTATGGTTGAGGAATATGATATTGTGAAGAAGACTTACACCAGCTGTAAACAACAACTACTCTTCCTCATATGTTTTAAGCAGGCAAGATTCAAAAATTGCTACCAGTTTATCCATCTGCAGCATCACCTCTCACAAGTTACACATTCAGCCTAACCTGAAATATGAAAATTACCATAAATCATTTAAAGAATGGTTACCTGCTGCAAAGCTTTCTCGACACGTTCATAAGTCTTCCCTTTTGGAATACGCTTAGCCAAATCCTGAGACTTTTTAACAGCTGCTTCACATGCATCCAGAATCAACTTTCCATGTCCATTTATATCCCCTGTCAGTATTTCTTCTAAGCCTGATAACAGCGTAAGGAGCTGTATGGATATTTGCGTGCGATTTACCTGAGGAAGGAACCTTTACTTAATTTGTGTTTCATGGATGAAATACAATACTGTATGCAGAGATTCTTTTACAACACGTTACAGTTTACCAATTTATAAATCATGTGCACTAGATGGTTGAGTACCTTACCTCTGAGACAATGACTAAGGACAAGCCATCTGAGAGGGTCTCATAGTGCACAAGATGAGGAGTCAGCTGACATGAATCTGTCCGCAGCAGCAGCACATTGCTACGGATTTTTCCTTGTGATACCTCTGCAAAATGTACATCTTCCATTATCAATAAGGAATCTTTGTCACCTTTCTTTCCCCTTTTTACAACTTTTATCCACGTATGGCAATGGACGAGTGACAACCATAAGAAAAATTGGAGACGAGTATATTAATAAACATTGAGAAACAAAAATAAAAATAAAAATAAACTAAAATTTACTTAAAAACAGAGCATTCCAAAATTTATCAACAAGTTTTAAGGACAATTTGCTCCTGAAGCTACAATGAGCATAAAGTTGGCAAGATCATTAATAAGTTGGAAGTCAATACAAATAATCTACTATGAATCCTCCTGGTCTCACAACATCAAGAGGCAGCACTGACCTTCTCCATGGCTGGCATTCCTCCCCAGTAAAGGAGTGTTGGGCATGCTATAGAACTCTCCGGAGTCACTACTGTCTAACTCTATCCCATCATCTTCTCTTTTCTCCTCAGGCGTCACAACCATCTTGGGTGCAGTATCCTCTGTATAATCTCCATCCTTGACCTGACTTGCTGTCACCAGTAGGTTTAGGAACAGCAGGTCAGATGCATTGAGCTCCGGAGCACTTCGACTGGGGGATACAGTTTTTTTGTTAGATGAGGCAACATCTACACATTTTTGTAACATTAATAATAAAACTGTAGTAATTATTGAAATTTCATTATCCTCAGTGCTAAAATATCCAATGAAATCTACAAATATCTAAAATATAAAACAATACAAGTCATTTTAAGAAATTAAAGTAATTGGTAATCCAATAAGAATGAACTCAACTGTACCTGGAGTATAAAGCAAGCAGCTTGTTTCTGACAAAAAACATAGCATGACATGGAGAAAGATCCTTGCATGGCTTCATCGTGTCAATCACAGCAGCAAGGGACTTGACAGCAGCTGCTGAGAGCTCTGCATTAACAATGAGTCTCTCAACTGCTTCAACCAAATAACTTTGTTCTTTGGCATACAAACCTTGCCATGCTTCTAGTAAGTTGTCAAGGAGGCTGCACTTTTCCTCACTTTTTTTCAAGCTGTTACAGACAGTAAAAGATGATGTATTAGTTAAGTTTAAAAAACTGTACATACAACGAATTACAAAATATCTTCCATTCTACAAACACGAACACTTCTACCTCTTCACCTTCATACCAAGCTCATGTCCCCAAATGGTGCCCTTACACAATTATACATGGTTAGGCAGTTTGCTGAACTCTTTGGAGATGTGCCTTGTATTTTTCCACATGTGAAATCTTAGCTCTTTCTCTAATCAACTAGGTTTATTTTCATCACATCACATACTCTCCCAAAGTTTACAGAGAGTATATGCTGAAGCTCATCTTTACTACCTTCAATGAGATGTGTCATCTGCAAGCAATAACCAACATCTTTTATTTTCATGAGACTCATAATCACACATTATTTTTACCTTCATTCCCAATTGAAGCTTTCGACTGTTTCATTTCATCCATGTAAATAAGAAAGCACACTTAATGCCTTCCTGTCTGTGATAAACTTTTAATGAAAACTAATCTGCCGTTTGTTTGTCTTCTCTAACACATACCTTAGTTTTTTTGTTCAAGCTTTTCACTTTACTTAACAATTTTGTGATCACCACAAAAAACTGCAGTACCATACAACACTCCTGTTAACACATCAACTAGTCACACCATTAGATCAAACATACCAAGTTAAAGGTCTACTTGTATAATATCTGAGCAAACAGAAATACTTACATAGTAACACATGGGCCCACTATGAGCTGTACCATTCTAATTGCAACACTAACAATGCGCTGCAGGTGAGTCTCTTCCTGGTGAGCAACTCCAACAAACAGGTAACCAGCATACTGAAAATAAGATTAATATCATAACCTCCTCAGCTTTTATGTATAGTAATGTTTACAATCACCCTTAAGATTTTCACAGAAGTGTTAAGAAATTTATCTGATGCAAGATAAATTTACCATGAAAGGCACCTCACTCAGAATCAAACTCAAGTCAGAACATTCACAGCAGCACTTATGGCTCAAGCCATAAGTAATTACAACGGTTTGTGTGGTTTTTGGTTGCCCTTGACTGCTCTGGAACAATAATAACCTTTTGCCTGTAACATGGGCTGGAAACACTGACTATTTCATCATCAAGCCACTGCACATCAATACAGACAAATACAGACATAGGGTGGTGGCCGGTGTGTGTTCGTTAAGTTGGATACGGCACTGGCTACAGCTTGCGTGCCTGCAGCTCCCATCTTATCTTGCCCTACCTGTCCCTCACTGCTCTCCTCACATCTCAAAAGGAATGTTCCACGGTGTTCAAAATTTTATAAATGTGATTACTTGTCTAACAGTGCTTACTAGGAGCACATGAAATGGGCTTATTTTTATGCTTAGTCATGCATCAAACAAGGGCAGATCAGCTCCTTCCATGATTCATGCCTTATATGGACTACCAGATGGACTCATGAAAAAAGTGGTAGGGACCAGCTTTGTAAGCCAAATAATGTTCATATAATTTCTCTCCTGCTTCCATTTGATTAAGGCAGGAAAATTGTCTGGCACTTATACACATCACCCATTGGAGCCCCTGAGACATGCACCACTATGTCACCCATCACTTCTGTTGTCAATCTTAACAATTGACAACAGAAGTGAAGTGATTAAAGAATTTCTTGTGTGGCACTACAACAACTAGGGTAACATGACGTCAGGACAAAAGGAGAAACATACCTCCTTGAAGACTACATTGGTTCCATCTTGGCAGGAGACAGATGTATATGGGTTGTTGAACTGAGTTGCCATGATGCGCTGAGAGGTTACAAGAGGTGAAAACAGCTGCACCACGATGTTGGGATCCAGCTGAGTGACCTGGGTAGAGGAAACAGTGCATTGGAATGAGAAAAGCTATTTAAATATGAAAATAAATAGAACTGATTATATACATGTATATAAAACTCAACCTTTTAGCACTTACAATATTAAAAAAAAAAAAAAAAAGTAAATAAAATGAGAAGAAATATAATATTGTTATGCAGAGGGTGTAATGGTGAGGTGGCATGTGTAGTTGTGTTTTTTGTATGTGCAATATCATGTTTGTGGCTTCATGGGTGTGTGTACGTGGGAATGTGGGAATGTGTGCATGTGTGTTATGCCTGTCTGCCTCTGTGTCTGGCTATGTACAGTGAGTGCAGAGCATGGGAACGAGTTGGACTTCCTTTTCTTGCAGAGAGAGACAGCAGGCAGCCAGACATGGACAGGGAGAAGACATGGAGAGCTGAGAATGTTCCAGAGCAGATGTGGGGTGGCAGCCAAAACATCATAGTTGGCTGTGGAACCTCCCTCCTGTTGGAGGAATAGAGGCTGGTGGAGCTTCTGTGAGGTGTACCTGAGGGCCAACCTGAAGAAGGACTGCATGAGGAAGACGTCCAGTGGCCATGAGGAGTACTGGCTGCTGGGAAATGCACCAGAGAGAGACTTCGCCGTGT
>NC_087170.1:22046494-22108994 GCF_035594125.1 Scylla paramamosain | reverse complement strand
GGAGGGGGCTGGGGAGCCTTATCCAAGATGGCGGTGGGGGGCCAGTGGGGGGGACGATCCTTCTCACTCATTTAAACCCTCGCCAAACTTAAATTAAGTAATGGCAGGTATATCTAATGAGCGGATATCAAAGCTTGGTCATGTGGCTCCGCTTTGCGACAGTATTGGTTTAAAACACTCACAGATAAGACAGATAATGGCTAATAAATAGAGACGACCCAGATTGTTTACATTTTCATTAAGTTAAATTTTACGGTTTTTAGCAACGAGACGAGGCTGACACAGGGATATATTGTGCTGGAGGGTAGGTGAGATGCGTTGAAATGAATTAAAACCGTGGATTGTTCAGTTATTCATTAAAAAGTTACGTTAAGTTACCTAAATTTATTCCAACACTTCCTAACCTTACCTTCCCTGTGGTAGTGATGGTGGTGGTGATGTACCTTCCTGCTGCCTTCCTGCCGTCTAGCAGCTCACAGCCAAACTTTTCTTTATTTTGTTTGTTTTCACCCACTGCTGCCTTCGGGTGTCCACTGCTGGAGCCCACGCCTTCCTCATTACTAACTAAAGAAGGTTTAACTCATGGGTAAGCCTTGGCAGCCACTGTGTAGGCGTGGTTACACACACACAAAAAAAAACACACAAATTCTGTCAGGCTGGGAGTTGAAACAGACGCGTACTAACACAACCCATGGACGCGACACTAACTGGTTAAGGCAGCCGACACCGCAGCCGACATCAGGCAGCCGACACCGCCGCGAAGTTGCTACGCGCTAGTGTGTTGTGAGCAGGCGTAAGGGTGGTGTGTGAGTGTGGCTGTGTGGTCTCGGACAACTGAAGCGGACCAAAGTAAGCGAGTTTTGATTAAATATTTGACATGTTGCATCATGAAATTACTGTTACCTGTTTTTTTCATCACACACACACCTCTCTCTCTCTCTCTCTCTCTCTCTCTCTCTCTCTCTCTCTCTCTCTCTCTCTCTCTCTCTCTTAGGTTTACACATGATTAATGTGCATCATTGGGAACTGGTAAATCTCACCAATAGCGGCTCTATATATATATATATATATATATATATATATATATATATATATATATATATATATATATATATATATATATATATATATAATATTGCCGCCCCTCTCCAGGACAAGCAAACTTGGGGAGAAAGCAGTCTTACGGTGGAGGAGGCTAAATTTGGAAACCTTAATTAAAAGTGTAAGAAAAAATCCCTAAACTACGTATAGTCAATAAACGGAATATCCGTCATCCCCCAAGCTCCAAGCTACGCTATCCTGACCCTTTGAAGTCACTAGTCTTGCTAATTGGGGTCTAACCTAACCAAAGGAGGCTTTGATTAACTTTAAATTCATTAATGTTAACTAGATTCCTATGTCACCAATTCACAAAGAGAAACTAGACAGGGTTTGTGTTAAGTGTATTTGCATTTTCCAGACACCGATTAAGCTGAGTTACTTGACTAGTGTCTCTTGGTGTCGAGAATGTCACCTCAGAGAGCACTGTTCCTCATCCATAGGTAAGAATGTGTTGGAGTTTTTGTTGTGGCAGTATTGTAACCAGTACATTTAAGCTAAGGTGCAAGAACTAGCTGGAATATGGTGAGAAATATAAATTTTAATCCCATGTATGTCATCATTATCAGGATCTTATAATATGCAGGAATCTGAGAATTGGGTCAGGATGGAGCAAACGCCCTCTAAGTTGTCCACAGACACATCCCTATCTTCCACCTGGCCATTGCTGCCCTCTGCCATCCCTTGTCATCAACACTGTTCGTGCTTTGTCATCTGAAGCACCAGGTGGGCCAAGCTGGGGTACACCAACAGCAGATAACAGTCGGTATGACAATCTTCATGTGACCTTCAGGGATGGTGTTCGCACAATCACTTTCAATAGGCCCGAAAAGAAAAATGCTGTCACTGAGAAGGTAAGTTACTGTACAGCATAAATCTAAATGGTATAATTTTTACTTAATTTGCATAATTTCTGCATTGTAGTAAAACTAAATTTTTTATCTGGTAATTTGTGAGTGAAATAGTACTGAAAATATAAACTTTTCTTTCATGATCACTGTCACCCCTTTGCCAGCTTGATTTTGCTCTGTACTAAGTTCTAAGTCATGGAAAAAATATCACGTTTTGTTACACAATACAGAATTCCAATAATAGGGCATGACACGATATGTTAGTTTATAGAAGCAGGCAAACACTACCTTGTGTATGACAGATGATGAGCAGTTGATTATTATCATTATTATTATTAATAGTGTTAGTAATAATATTATTGATAAAGTTGACACAATAACTGAGATTGGAATGAGGAGTGTGACAGATCTGTGGCAAGACCTGCTATATGGGTGTGTGTTGCTACCACTGGCCAGGATCAGGTGGTTATAATGAATGCCAGCAATACTTAGTATTAATAATGTTCTTCATCCACTAGCTAAAGAGCACTGAGATACAATTAGATGGTGTGGGTTGTGCTGCTTAGTGTCAGACATGAACTTTGGTGTGCAAATGACATATGGAAAGATGTTAGATATTATGGAGTGTTTTAGTTGAGAATTTTGGATGATGAGATAGGAACTGTACTGATAGGGGGATTATGATATTGTTAAATTTTCAGATGTTTGCAGATGTTGTTTGTGCCTTAGAAGAAGCTGTCAAGGATCCAGACACTGTAGTGACAGCCACCACTGGAGCTGGCACTGTTTTCTGTGCTGGGAATGATAAGACAAACTTTCAGAACTTGACAATGAAGCAGGTTGAAGAACTTTTGACCAGGTTTGGCTGTAGAATTTTAATAGAAAATTATAAGTATGGAAAAGTAATCTGGGGTGTCAAGCCTTCTGTGTTCAGAACTTGGGATAAACTCTCTGGGTGCCTGCTCTATCTGTCACCTTCACTTTTTTACATCTTTTGTAAATTCTGAAATCATTCCCAGTGTCTTGATAAGAAATTCTCATGTGTTTATGATACACAGGGAGTGACATAATAATAGATGAAAAATACTTATGAAAATATTTCTTATTGTGTAGTCAAAAGATGAAGAAAATAGATTTCTTAGTGATGGACTTTCTTTGACAGACACATGGCAGCTTTTATTGACTTCCCCAAACCTCTGGTGGCTGTAGTGAATGGGGCTGCTGTTGGGGTTGGCACCACTCTTCTGCCACTCTATGACATCGTGTATGCTAGTGAGAAGGTATTGATGAAAATTATTTTGTTGTTGAAAACTGTGTGTTTTGAGTACTATGTAAAGAACATTAGTATTTTGTTATATTTCATTATAGTTCACACAGTTCCCTTTTATCCCATTAACATTTTACATATTTCTGCAAATTGAGAATCCCTTATTCAGAATGCTCTTATAACTTGAAGTGTGTGGGATTTCAGAATTTTCCATATTCTGTAATACAGTGGTATTCTAATACTTGGACATTGATAACAAGACTTCCACTGCATTTGTATTTATAAGTGATACAGTATTTCACTAGTAATATGATAACCACACTACAGACAACCAAATTACACTCATAAATTTTATTTTGTACCTTCAAATATATAACAAACACATACAAAAATATGTACTTAAGTCTTGTTATTTACCTGCTTTTACAGGCTGTATTTTTCACACCATTCTCAAGCTTGGGCATCACAGTTGAGGGATGTTCTAGCTTTACCTTTCCACGCTTTATGGGTCAGGCGAAGGCTTCTGAAATTCTGTTGTTCAATAAAATGGTTAGTACCTTTCACCAATCTCTCTCTCTCTCTCTCTCTCTCTCTCTCTCTCTCTCTCTCTCTCTCTCTCTCTCTCTCTCTCTCTCTCTCTCTCTCTCTCTCTCTCTCTCTCTCTCTCTCTCGTTATTTTGGGTGATTCTTTCTAGGTCTACCTTTGTCTTTCATATACTACAATAATTTCATGTAATAATCCTTCTGAATCTTATGCATTGCCTGAGATCACCTCAGTCTGTCTTTTCACATCATGTTGTCATTGCACTCATCTCATTCTACTCAATTCCATGTAAGTAATTATGTTATTCAAAGATGCACCACACATTCACCCAGCCATCTTCATCTCAGTGTTATAGGTTGTGTACAGTTACTGAGCTAGTGATGTATTCCACAGACTGCTTCAGATGAAAATGTAGTACCATATCTAGCAACAGAAATGCTTCAGAGAGAAGGGCAGTACCTTGGAACTGTCTCCACGTATTATATCTCAACTTGTTGGTATTTGTGGACCTTTTAGTGTATAGCAGTTCATTAGTTCACTTTTTTTTTTTTTTTTTTTTTTTTTTTTTTTTTTTTTTTTTTTTTTTTTTTTTTTTAGGAACAATATAATTCACTGGACTTTATGACATCAACACTTGGGGCAACAGTATACTTTCCCCTTCATTGGTCAAGTTTCAGTATCATTAAACATTGCCTTTTACACAAGCTGCTTACAAGTGTCTTTAGTTGGAAGGGAAAATCTCTTAAGTCAGTAAAAGTAATAGGTGTTAAATAGCTGTTTTTCCTTTTCAGGTCACAGCAAAAGAAGCATATGAACTTCACTTGGCAACAGAGGTATTTCCAGCTTCTAATCTTTATGAAGAGGTGTGGCCTCGCTTACAGGCCATGGCAAAACTTCCCCAGAAGTCTCTCATCTACAGCAAAGCCCTAACTAGGGATGTGATTAAAGACGCACTACACAAGGTATGATATTTGTTCTTTCTTTTCAGTCACTTATATCAATACTCAGTGGTGGAATATACACATATAGATTTTTTTTCTTTTTTTCTTTTCAACAGTGACCTTGAGAAGTTTTGTATCTTGAATTTTTATGTTGCTAATTTTGAGTCTTGTAATTATTATGCATATACTGTTATAGTAAGTTATGTGCATGCCTGTTAGCTATTATCAGGGATCTAGACTGTGGTATTCAGTTTCTGTTGTCTTGTGTACATGTTGCCAGCTTACTGTGCAGGATGGGTGGCCCCACAGGCACTCGAGAGAAATGACACATCTTTCATGTTAGTACCACATCGTGGACACTAAATTTTTCTGCATTTTGGTCTTTCCTGTAGTTTTGTTATGGAGTTGGCTCTGCTAAAATCTAAGTGGCTAAGCAAGTAAGAGCCATAGATTTTGTCAGTGACAAATTATATCCTGACATACTTGCATTTTAACTAGAAACTACAAGAAAGGATACAAATACTGGTCTGTCATCTCTGCCCAAACAATTCCACAGTTTAAGGTGTGTGTCATTAACCTACAGTTGTCTGCTGGTCATCCAGCCAGTCATTCCCTTACAGAAAGAGCTCAGAGCTTGTAGTGATCAATCTTTGGGTAGGACTGAAACCACTCACATGTCCACACCCCAGGACAGTGAGGTTGCAGCCCCCTGGGTTACATCCTGTACCTACTTGCAGCTAAGTGAATAGGGGTTACACATTAAGTTCACCCATTTGCCTTGCTGCACCAGGGACTCAAACCCAGGCCTTCTTGGTTGCAAGTGGAGCATGCTGACCACCACACTGTGCAGTGTGTGTCTGTCTATGTATCCACATCTATATTTATCTATCTATCTATCTTTTTTTTTTTTTTATGTAGGAAGGACACTGGCCAAGGGCAACAAAAATCCAATAAAGAAATATGCCCACTGAAATGCCACTGAAATGGGTCAAAGCAGTGGTCAAAAATTGATGAATAAGTGTCCTGAAACCTCCCTCTTGAAGGAATTCAAGTCATAGGAAGGTGGAAATACAGAAGCAGGCTGGGAGTTCCAGAGTTTACCAGAGAAAGGGATGAATGATTGAGAATACTGGTTAACTCTTGCGTTAGAGAGGTGGACAGAATAGGGGTGAGAAAAAGAAGAAAGTCTTGTGCAGCGAGGCCACGGAAGGAGGGGAGGCATGCAGTTAGCAAGATCAGAAGAGCAGTTAGCATGAAAATAGCAGTAGAAGACAGCTAGAGATGCAACATTGTGGCGGTGAGAGAGAGGCTGAAGACAGTCAGTTAGAGGAGAGGAGTTGATGAGACGAAAAGCTTTTGATTCCACCCTGTCTAGAAGGGCAGTATGAGTGGAACCCCCCAGACATGTGAAGCATATTCCATACATGGACAGATAAGGCCCTTGTACAGAGTTAGCAACTGGGGGGGGGAGTGAGAAAAACTGGCGGAGACGTCTCAGAACACCTAACTTCATAGAAGGTGTTTTAGCTAGAGATGAGATGTGAATTTTCCAGTTCAGATTATAAGTAAAGGACAGACCGAGGATGTTCAGTGTAGAAGAGGGGGACAGTTGAGTGTCATTGAAGAAGAGAGGATAGTTGTCTGGAAGGTTGTGTCGAGTTGATAGATGGAGGAATTAGTTTTTGAGGCATTGAACAATACCAAGTTTGCTCTGCCCCAATCAGAAATTTTAGAAAGATCAGAAGTCAAGCGTTCTGTGGCTTCCCTGCGTGATATGTTTACCTCCTGAAGAGTTGGACGTCTATGAAAAGACGTGGAAAAGTGCAGGGTGGTATCATCAGCGTAGGAGTGGATAGGACAAGAAGTTTGGTTTAGAAGATCATTAGTGAATAATAAGAAGAGAGTGGGTGACAGGACAGAACCCTGAAGAACACGACTGTTAATAGATTTAGGAGAAGAACAGTGACCGTCTACCACAGCAGCAATAGAACAGTCAGAAAGGAAACTTGAGATGAAGTTACAGAGAGAAGGATAGAAACCGTAGGAGGGTAGTTTGGAAATCAAAGTTTTGTGCCAGACTCTATCAAAAGCTTTTGATATGTCAAAGGCAACAGCAAAAGTTTCACCAATATATATATATATATATATATATATATATATATATATATATATATATATATATATATATATATATATATATATATATATGCACACACACACGCAGGTTAATATTTTTACGTTTGTTTCAGGTTAATATTGCAGAGTGCAAGAGAGTGACTGAACGCATTATGGTAGATAAGGTAACTAAAGAAGAATATGATAAGTATGTTGTTGACAACTTCTAAGGTGATCATTCTCTTACCAAGTGAAATGAGTAATCAGATACAATTCTTTTAAATGCTGTACATCTTTGAGAAAGAGATTCTGTATACTTAGTTTCAGAAGTGTGTATGTATATGAAAACTACCTTCACAGTATAAACAAGAATACTTTTTAAAATAGAAATGTGGGATTCAAGGATGAAATGTTTAGTGTTCTTGCAACAAAGAATAAGTGTAAATAAAAAAATAGCATATATATATATATATATATATTATATATTTTTTTTAAATTGTGAATTAGTTGGTAGATACCATTGCATACTGTAGACTTTACCTTTTTTAAGACTATAACAATTGTGTGTGTGTGTGCATTTTATAAAAGTTTGATTGAAAACCAGGTAAACCTTTCTATTATTATCTTAAACACTCTCTTTATCTTATGCCTATTTAAAAAAAAAAAAAACTACCTATGGAAGGCTAGAACAACACACACACACACACACACACATATATATTACATGTAACAAATTTTTCAAAGGTATAAGGGAGCCCTCAAGGGTACTTAAACAAATATTCTTATACACTCATTTATTCGACGTAATGACATAAAATCAAGTGTTTCTCAGTGTTGTTATTGAGCAGATAAAATATCATCTGTACATGGAGCTGGGAGACAGTAGAGAAAGGAAGGTTGCTCCCTCCTGTGTTACTGGAGTGAAGTATAATTGACTTCCTGCTCATAATAACTAAGCAGTTAGCCAGGGAGTTTATTGTTACAGGAAAAGTACTCATAGCTGGAATATGAGACAAAGTGACAGTAAATAAAGAAGAAAATGAAGAAGTATAATGATTCTATTGAGGTTTTAAACTCAGAATTGTTCGGCAAGTAAAAATTCACCTATACAAAATATTTCATTGGTGCTAATATCTATTAATGGAATTTTATTGAAAGGTATTTCCAATATTCTCAGGGCAATGTATTACAGTCATTTCAATTAGTAGAAAGATTATCTTCCAAACTGATATAGTTTTTCACTTCAATTTGAACTGTTACTGCTAAAATTAACAGATATTAAATAATTTGTACTAAAAATAAAAATTAACACCTGAGTAACTTTTTGGAGCCTAAATGGTAATTTGATACAGACAGTTTCTTCATTTTTAATAAAGAGATATGTATGATATGTAAGATTATACCTCAGGAGGTGCTTCTGTTGAAAAATGCTGTAGTCCAGTTCAAAAGATAATGTCAGTAATGGCTGTACACAAAATTAGACATCTGAAGGGACATCAGATGAATCAGGAGCATTAAAATGTCCTGAGTAATTAAATAATATATTTAGCATATTTACAAGAGCAAATCAAAGGAAATATTGGGCAGAGAGAACAAAATTAACGAGGAAAATGTTCATAAAAGAAAACTTCTATCCACATCACTCAAAACAATACTTGACAGGAAACGAAGATCGGCACAACGTGATGAATTTGAAGATCATACATGGCTTTCATTTTCATATTCTAATGCAACACAAGACACAATATCTGGTGACATTACACAATGATAGAATGATACACATGTACAAGTGTGTGGCCTACAAAACAAAGGCTGCTGTGTCATACCAGTAGTGGCAGCTAGAATGAGATAACATCTTGGGGTGGCCTGGTTAGAATTTAAGAAAAAAATTCCTTTATAATTGCATGGAAATGGGGCTGTTTGATTGTACTTTTTAATTTTGTCACTATTTTCCTTATGAAGAAAGGAGTAAGTTTTAAAAGTACATTACTGCAACTCTTCAAAGACTGCATTGTACCCACAACACAATACAAGGCCCCACTCAGTAAATGACAGTTAAGCACAGGAGTACACAGACAGACCACCTTTAGTGCACACGTCTACACATAATGTACAACTCTGAACATGAATTCCCTCCCCCTTGGCCATACATGTGTATTTATGCATGATCCTTATGCAGCCGGTATAACAGATAAGAGTTTAGCTTGTAATATATTATGAACTTATTAAGTAATTAATGGTGTTATGAGCCTTTAAGGAGTTCTTGCCAGATTGAAAAGAATACTTTACCATTTTACATAAGTTTAAATACATTGGTTATATTTCAAGTTACTTGGTTATATTTCAAGTTTAGAAAATTTCAGCTATGGCTCAGTACACTTCCAAGCCAAGCTATGACACAAACAATAATTAAGAGATGCTGGGAAACTGGAGAAGCAAATAAGCTGTACTTTAATGACATGAAATATTATGATCTGTACATTGATTCTCACAATGGATCTTTCCTCATTAGAAAAAATATTCATCACTGTGAGGCATCTCTATTACTAATTCCTCCCCAAAATAACTTTTGTGGTGTAACTAAAGTGTGAATATCTGCTCATCAGTATGCACATATTCTCATATGATTTAATAATCTTATCACCATAAATCAATAGGGAAGTAACAAAAATAACATGAAAGATGTTTCAATTTGACTCAGTCCAGAACTTAACTAACAACTAGCTACTTTAGTGGCCTGTCCTGAAATTAAGAGAGGACAGTGCTAAGAAACTGTTGTTTGGAGCTTAATAATGTCTATAAATATTAAGAAAATTACACATGGTGGGAACAAATATCAGGAATTTTTCATATCAAAATAAATACATAATTGAGGAGGAAGGCAGAAACATCTAAGTGATTACATAACAGTGAGGCCTACACCATGCAGATAACATTATGTACATTGTACATGTCACTTACTGGAATAAACAAGTGCTATATACATTCGTTATATATGCATCATTACCAGGACACAGCCTGTCCTGAGCAGCGGTCCTGCCTGCAGCTCTCCCTACAACGTGACCACAGGCAGTGGCTGCTGGAACCTCTCATTTCTTTTGAACAATTAATACTGTCCTGTTTTATGCCCAATGCCTGAAAACATACAAGGACCAACCCAACACTTGAAAAATGATGTAACAAGTGTGTGAATGATACATCCACAAAGGTCAATCCTGTAATACCAAATGCAATTAGAAGCACTGGATAGAAATGTGGTGATGGAATTATTTTATACAAGTCAAGTAAATCTTCTTTACCTGAATGGCTCCTGTGTTTGCAAGTGGCATGAGCATAAAAGCACTTATCCTTTGCTAAATTTAGTTAGCCATTCTGCTGTTCTCTCATATATTATATAACTCCTTCCATCAATTATACATTCAAGTAAACCTAATATTTCACTAAAAGTATGTTACTCATTATATGAACTTATTCAACTATTATAGCTTCTGCAATTCAAATATTCATTAACAAATTTCATTAATATGGAAATAAGGATATATTTTCTGTAAAAATACACATATATTGGAAATTTAAAGAATTTTACTACAAACAAATATGTCTTTATTAAACATAAGGCTCATAATAAATGAAAAATAAACATGAAGAATTTTTTTGCAGGGAAAAATGTGGCTATCATTAAGAGGACTTTTAATGCCACCCATAGAAAAATTGGGAGGGGGAGTAACACCACAACTGAAATTTATGCTCTGTATAAAAACAATATATAATAATAATGACAGTAGTAGTAGTAGTAGTAGTAGTAGTAGTAGTAGTAGTAGTAGTGGTAGTAATAAAAAAATAAAACAATAATAATAATAATAATAATAATAATAATAATAATAATAATAATAATAATAAAATGCAGAATCATACTCCCCAGAGAATCATTATTCCAAATAACTTTACAGATGTTCTAGACCTATATTTGGAATATACTTACCTATCAAGCATTCTCATTCACATTAATAATATACAGTACATACAACATGTGATCCCACAATCTGCTAGGACATACCTGGTACAGATGATGTATTTCATGTAATACACTAGAAAAAATATGCAGAATGTTACTTATCTACATGTACTTTTACAATGGTAAGCCATATGGTGAGTCTAACACATTTCACTGATATTCTCTACATCACAGGCTACACAGCAGGTTAATTAAGAGTTCTCAATGTAAAGTCAAGTGTAAGATAGACAGAGAATCAAAAGACCTGAACAAGTTAGCTTAACTTTCAAACTCTTAGGGTAGACAGTAATTCACTCCACTGAAGTATACTCACTTCATTGAAGTATACAAATCCCCCTAAAATAGGATCCTGTGACTGCACGGATACTTATGTCTATCACACATCCTGGAGTTGAGTCCTCTGGTCAGGGATGGTGGTGTCCTTAGATCAATTCCACATAGTTAGCTGGGTACAGACCTACATGGCCATCTTTGCGGCCTGTGCACCACCCCTGTTCATCTTCATCTTCCAACTTGTCAAACACCTCCCCTAGAGTGCGAAAAAGAGAATAAAATCATAACTAGGTACAGAATGACATCTCTATAACATCTCCCCAGTTTACTTAGCCACCCATGTGATCTATGATCTTCCTGTCTTCCTTCCAGTCTCACAATTACTGAGCTCCTCTCAAACAGATGCCATCACAATACTTTTTTTTGTTGTTAAGTTTGCCAGGACCCATTACAATGTAAGGAGAATTAAATGTGAGCGATGAAAGGAGACGCTCGTGGCAAAGGCAAATGGGCAGGAGAGCTACAGTTAATCATATAAAGTTGTGCATAGTATCTTCAGGGCATGTGAGTTGTCATATGTGACAATTTACTACTTTTTAATACTTTCTATGGCTGTAAACTGAGTATCAAAGCTTTGGTCTATAGGTGTGCTATGACATTTACAGTTCATCATTTTTTTTTTTGCAGCCACTGTAATAATTATTAGTAAATAAACAGATAACCAAAAATAATAAGTACTGAAATCAGACTCCTTACAAGGGAATTGTAACCTTGCCTTATAATGGCTAAAAGGCAGGGAGCCACAAGGAGATGCTGGTTTTGGTTATCATGATTCTCAATGATTGATTTAAAAAATAAAAACAATGAGAATCATCAAGAACAAAGGTAACTTCAGTATGTGCCTACTACCAAACTCATAATTATGAGTTCACAGATAAATATGGAGTACAAATATTTCCACACAGACACAGAGCTGATGTTTAACTTGGTATATGCTAGACCTACCCATTCAAACAATACACATCAATACCACAGATTTGGTGTCTGAAAAACATGCTTGTCAAACTGCACCTTAATTTGGTTCAACTCATGAGACAAAAACAACTCAAGATGTTGGCAAATTATAACACAAGACTCACCAACTTTAAATGAGAGCTCATCTGCCTCCACCCCTTCATAGTCGTACAAGGCTCGGACAGGAACACCAGGTTTGTTGGGATCAAATGTGCGATCACTGCAGTCCCACTCGTCATCATCACCACCACTCACACCATTGCTGAAACAACAAATATACAGCCTCACCTTCCCCAGTAAAATTTTAGTAACTAAACCAGAAGACCACAAACATACTGATATAATGCACTGCAGCTATTGGGTACACCATTGGATAACCCACAGGCATCAGGCCACTTAACTAGCTAGCATGGGGTTGCAAAAGGCTAAACCTCCTGGCCTTTGACCAAAGCCAGAACAGAGCCAGCAGCCTTTCTTAGTGTAGCATCATAACCCATGCAGCGATTATTACTGTGTAAGTTGTGACAAGTTTGGACTGGCCTGACTTGGTTTAGTTAGCATGGTGCCAACTTAGAAAATATTGTTGAAATTGTCTTTTCGGACAATTTTTTTTAGATTTGTACTCACAATAATTCTAGACTGCCTTTCTTTTTTACATCTATTGATCATAAGTCAAGCTTTACACTTCAATGTATATATATATATATATATATATATATATATATATATATATATATATATATATATATATATATATATATATATTGAAGATTGTATATTAACAAAGCTGAGTTATACATGAAACAAAATAAGCTATAAATATAAATAACAAGACCATAAAACGTTTGACAGCATGTCTTAAAGATAAAAAAAATGACGGTTAGTTAAGTTAGGAAGAAAATGCAAGGTGGAGAAATATATATATTAGGGAAGTAAGATTGAATGCACTTAAGGAAATGTTGAAGTCTTGTTAACATAGAAGTAGCACAAGCTGATGCAGGCATCCTTGGGTGAGGAGATAAACTGGAAGCAAGGCTGACATGCAAAATTACTAGTGGAGGAAGGTAAATAAAGTAAACAATAATATAAAGAATTGGAAGTAAAAGGGAGACAGAACACTGGTTAGGTAAATGACAACTGCTTAGTAATCATTATTCATCCTTGACGGTGACACAAACATTCATTTACATCGATACTCTCATTCCTCCCTCCGCATGCCACAAGCAGCGTGCAGGTATGATGAGAACGTGGTTCATTGTCAACTTGAAGAGAAATGTAACTGACATGCTCTGTTTTTTGTTTATTTTCATTGGGCAAGCACTGAAATGAAAAACTAAATAACAAATATGTATGTATCCGGGGAGAAGTTCATTCAGATATTTCCTACTCCAGTCACTGCAAGTAAAGGGTGAAAAAGCTGAAGGATGTTTGAGTTACTTTGGTGGTGATCCAAAAGATTCCAAGAGTTTCATTCATATTCATTTATGAATATTTTTTTGCTTCTATTGTATCTTTATTTTTTATCAAATAATTACATAAATTTATTTATTATTATCTTTTATTTTTCATTATTATCATTATTATTCAATTTATTTGTTTTCTTGGTGGGGAGGGGCGAAGCAAGAAGCTGGTCAACAGCAACAAAAGTAAAAGGCCACCACTGTAACTCAAAGGGAATGCTTCTCTCTCACTTTTGACTATGTGGATCGTCCTCCTCATTAGGTGCTTCCTGTGACTCCTGTGGGTCGCTGAGGTGAGGGAGAGAGAGGGTAAGTCAATACCAAGGACAAAAGCTTATATACACATTTTGGTTGTGGACAGAAAAGTTCCCAATTCCCAGGAGGCATGTTTAAAAGTGTGCTGCTGGGATGGAATACATACAGTAAAAGACCCACAGTCTTTAATATGCAAGTGCCATGACAGGTATGACACAAATAAACACTGACAACATGGAAAAAAGCAGACCATGATTTTTAGAATTTCAGAGTAAAATTTTGGATTTGTATGT
The DNA here is from genome assembly GCF_035594125.1 of Scylla paramamosain. Classification (NCBI taxonomy): domain Eukaryota; kingdom Metazoa; phylum Arthropoda; class Malacostraca; order Decapoda; family Portunidae; genus Scylla; species Scylla paramamosain. The sequence goes on along the minus strand of NC_087170.1, from coordinate 22,094,868 downwards.
ATTCCATTCAGTAACTGCATTACTAACAGCTAATTAAGTACATCCCCAAGCTTGAGATTGAACAGCATCTGCCTGACTACTGTGAGCATAAACACTTTGTCTGAGCCCTCTCCAGATTTTCTATAATGTATACATTTGAATACGAGAAGCTCATGTGGTGACATAAAATGTTGTACAAGAAGTTGTGCACAAGCTGTTAAGGATGTATGAGTAACTAATTACAAAGAGTGTCTGCTGTACATATATATCAATTTATTTAGATTATTACTCCCAGGTTTACTCAAGCTAAACAAAACAATGTTACAGAGCTTTATTGTAGCAGAGTGGCACTTGTCCACACTTGCTACTACTAGTGAACTATTATTAGTAAAACATGTTTACTGGTTATTCATAAGGTTATCAAGTCATGTGGCAGAAACCATAAGCCAGTCTACTCTGATTACATAAGAAAGCAAGGTGGAATGGTGCTGTTAACACTTGCTGCTACCATAGGCAGTTATGGCATTCATCACTGTAAGAGAGTTGTGGTAAGGAGCACTGAGGCTAAACACCTATTACCTTATGACAAGACACATACATCAGGAAGTACAGTCCTCAGCCCCAGTCTTGTAGCTAAATCAGAAATATTTTATAAAGGATGATGTGGAATGCATTACTGCATGTGTGATGCCTTTAAGGAGTACTGTAAGGTCTTTACATACTGTTGTCAGTGGTTTTGGTTTAACAGTATGTGCTTTGGCAACACTAGAAAAATCATAGCTGCATCCTGAGATGGTGTTCAGGTGTGAATCAGAACATTCTTTCTGAACATGGTGTGTCCATGGTGAAAGAGAATGTTTTAATATAACACAATGATTTAATGGATTCCGACAGAGAAGAATGTCTAAAAGGTTCTCCAGATCGTCAAAATTTGAGATAGCAATGTATGTTCACCTATTCACCTACAGTCATTTGCTGGTCACCCAGCCAGCCTTTCCCCTAAAGAAAGAGCTCAAGAGCTCATACTGACCAATCCTTGGGTGGAACTGAGACCATTCACATGTCACATACTGAGACAAGGAGGTCACAACCTCTACTTGCTAGTAGGTAAATAGGGGCTACACATTAAAAGGCTCACCCATTTGCCTTGCTGCTCCTGGGACTTGAACCTGGCCCTTCTCGGTTGTGAGTTGAGCGTGCTGACCAACTACACTACAAAGTGTGTGTGTGTGTGTGTGTGTGTGTGTGTGTGTGTCCAGAGCACACAAGCCTTCTACATGACATTCAAGATTATCCTGGAACATAGGAATGTTGAAAGGATGAAACTAACTGGTGTTATCCTATTTATCCATTTATTAAATGGCCATGGTAGTATTGACAGTCAACTGAGTCAGTCAGGTATCAGATGTCTGGCTTTTAGTATTTGAAAATTACTGCCTATATCAGTCAGTCAGTAGAATGAGTCACCAAATCTAACCATTTCACTATCACCAACATGACAGTGGAGGCTGTAAAAATGAACCTTAATGTTGTGTTTTATCTACTCCTTCTCTTACCTGACAGCTGAATGTCGATTGTTGTCTGAGGATTTAGAGGTTGCTGAGGTGTTGTTGGAGGTTCCTTTAACAGCTGTGAGTGTGACATCACCGCCACCACTTACTGCCCCCTTGGTCGTCTTCTTGCTGATGCGTTGTAGGTCAGGTGTATACTCCTAGGAACAGATGAATGCTATGACTCTGTCTATCCTACAAATCTTGTAAAGATAAGCACTAACATGATGATTTTTAAGCATACAAAAGATATTGCAGAATGGCTTGCAAGACTAATTTACACAGCTGAAGCAGCAGTGCTGAATGCAAAGCTTATTCCTGGCTTGTGGGTAAAATAAGGGTCACTTCATTCAGAACTCTCAAGGTACTGGTAACATCAATGTCATGTTCATATATTTAACCGATTCATTTTAAAAATAAAAAAAATCTGTTTCATCAGAGATGACACTGACAAAAACAGTGTTCTCTATATCAACTCTCAATTGCACTTTTTATTAATGCATGTGCTCTCACAGTAATATCCTTAATTGAATATTTCCTCTGCTACTGAACAACAACAAGTCAGCAAAGAAGGAACAACTCACCCCTTGTTACTCACCCTTGACCACCTGGGCATCCAAATGACACACACACACACACACACACACACACACACACACACACACACACACACACACACACACACACACACACACACACACACACACAACAAAGAAAATTTGGTGATGTTAGAGACTGTTAGGAAATAGGACAAATTCACAAGTAGATACACTAAAGATTAAGAGTCATGCAAACTAAAGAAGCAACAAAATACCACCACTATTTCTACAGCAAAGTTCTACAGCTATAGCAACAGCTTGTATATTTACAGTACCATGAAAGGGAGAAGATTCTGAAAAAAAGGTTAGTAGCTAGTGCCATAACAGTACTTGAACCCATATTCATTAATTGAACCTTTCCCCAACATACTTGACAAGGAAATTATCAAGACTTTCTATCCCCCATGAAAAGTCACATGAATGAAGGGACCTGAAAAATGCCCTCGAATCATTTCGGCAACTGGCAGCACCATTTTCCATATACAGCATGACTAAAAGATTTTATTTTAATACTGCCATTTCAGATGAAACTGCAGATATATGCAATAGATTAAGTAATACACAGCCTACACTAGTAGTATCATGGACTGAAAAGAGCATATTTATATGATTTTCATGACAAATGTCTTTCACATTAATCTCCAAGATGTAAGGGTATTATCTGAACAATACAAAACCGGATGGAGGACAGAGGATGACTGGCAAGGAAGAAAGTGGTGGATACTGAAGGGTAAAGGTTGCAGTAGTGGAAGGAACATGGAAATATCAACCATCCACAGCAATAGTCATGTTAAAATAAGAATTATAAATGTCACCTTTATTTTACTATTTTAAACAGTTTCTTCTTAATTTCTATGGACACTTGAGATCCCAATATTTGACTTTTTTTTTTCCCCCTAAGCAAGTCTGAGGATCACATTAGAGTAATTAACAACAGCTGATATCTGGTGAACAGTCACGTGTCTTCAGTCCATTGTCAATGATGACTGCAGCTGATCTAGAGGCCACACCCCGCCTTCCCTCCCTTCAGTGGAGCAGCTGGTGTGGTCATAATGTTCTTGCCACTCCCCAAACTTTTGTACTTGGAATATTTTCCATCAGGTATTGAATTAACCTTCCCTTAAACCAGCTTTCCAAAATAACAATAGTAACATCAAAGAAGATGTATCGGTGATGGCTTAAATGAAGGATGGAAAAGGTTTTTGAATGAAGCCTCCTATTTGTATATCACCCTCATACAGCTTGTAAAATAAAAATGTGGTTAAGTCCTATTAAAGATGGAATAAATTACACTATTATATTTGTGTGGAGGTATGTAGATATTCAATGAAGCATGTCAGTAGTCATATGATCAGTTTATGTAAATAATACTACATACATTTACTGGTTTTCAAAGTACTTCCATATCATCCCTTTTACAACTGATATTTTCAAAGACAGCTTGGGGAAAGGCTAATTGATAAGGTGACTGGAAATATTCTAAGTATAAAAATCTGTTATGAAGGATCCTTGTTCCAAACCAAACTGTCCAACCTGTGCAAGTGATCCCCATAAAGTGAGGGCAGGAGTAATCTCTCTTCTCCATTGGGGGCCAAGGAGCTAAGGAGGTGATGTGGAGTGGCAAGAATATTGTAAGTGTACCCATCAGCTGCTGCATAACATGGAAAGGGAGGAAGGGGGTGGTGTGGCTTCTTGATCAACTCAGCGTGTGGCAATTACAGAAGCTCCTTGACTTACGAACATGTCTGGAACCTAATTCACTCGTACATTGGAGACCTTCTGTATAGTTGAATTCTTTAAATATTCTGATCTTCAATATATTTACATAGTTCACAGTTTTATAAAGTGAATAATTCCAGTTTGGCAAGAATACAATTAATTATGTGAGGCAGACAGTGAGCCTTTTTTTCTTATAAATTTTTGTTGCCCTTGGCTGCTGCCCCTCCTACATATAAAAGCTTCCCTCTGCCAATACACCCACCATACAAACAAGTTCTTGACCCATCATCCACATACAAGCATTGTGTATGTACAATACCTTTATTCTAAGTATATATGAACTAATTAAATCTAAAGAATTTCTCCCACAGTCCCAGTATCTGACTGCAGGTGTTTTGTATCTGGCTGGAAGTTACCTAAATATATATCAAAGGGTTTCTCACTAAGTCCTATGAGCATGAAGCAGCAGGTAGCTCATGAGAATGCAGGAAGCCCAACTAGTCTAGTTTGACTGGAGGAAAGGTTTACCCTGAAGGTGAATTTTAAGAAGTATTCAGTCATTCAGGTCAAAGTTAGAGGTGGCAGTCAAGTCATCAATCCAAGTAGTTGTTAAAAGTTTCAAGACACCTATGGAAATAAGTTAACATTTCACTTCCTTACAATCATACATAAAACTAAATAAGTGAACACTGAACACTTAAGACGGAATTAAACTGTTACATACAACAAGGGTTTCTATAATAATGAAAATATCATAGTAAACAATGGGCATCTAATTCCACTGATGCACCTCTAATTCAAGTGTTGGTCTCAGATTACTGCAATGTAATTGGTTATCAGATTTATCCAAAGCTATTTGCTCAGAGTAACAAGCCTTTTCTGAGAAATACAAATGTATGGACAAACTAAAACCCAAACACAGCCATTGTAACTCTTTAAACCTGAGGAATGAAGGTCATTGGGCATGTTGGAAAAGTGATGTGCATAATGATTTCTCTCTCTCTCTCTCTTTCAGTAAGTCTTTCCATACAATCTCATTTCAAAGATGCCACATAAACACATCTGCTTGGTAAGCATGAGCTACAGCATTTGAGCAAGTCAATCAAGCTGTTCAAGTAACGAGGGATTTGAAACTGGGCCCTCTGAGTGCTCTAGCAGTGGCATCACTGGACTATATAGCCTGACATAATACTCTATCTAGACTGGTGACTTGAGGTGCATCAGTGTACATGACAGTTTATCAACTTGAAAAAACAACAAAGACCTCCTAGAGACTTAGTCATTTTACTTTAGATACTTCCCATTGCAATTGCCCAATTGCCAGCTCTCACACCAACCTGAAGGGAGAAAAACCTGCAACACAACCAGAAGAAAAAAAACCAAGACCAGTGACCAAGGAGGGTCTTCAGGGGGCCAAAGAGCCAGGTGGGTCGCAGCTAGTGTACGGCAGTGGTAGGTGGCAAGACAATACTGGCTAAGACTGTTATCAGATACAACTTATGTTACACTACATATTGTTAAAATGTTGTTGGTCAGTAAGTTGTAAGTTGTTGTTGGGTGTTGTGTTAGTGACTGTGGGGTGATATGAAGAGTAGGCTGCTCAGTATGTACACAATGTTGTATGACAATATCTGTGAATTCCCCGGTCCCAAAGAGGATAAAGAATAAGTGTACTTTGTTCATAGTGTGTGTGTGTGTGTGTGTGTGTGTGTGTGTGTGTGTGTGTGTGTGTGTGTGTGTGTGTGTGTGTGTGTGTGTGTGTGTGTGTGTGTGTGTGTGTGTGTGTGTGTGTGTGTGTATGTGTGTGTGCATGAAAAGTCAACATCCGGAAAGTCAAGAAGACATTTGGTCTCATGCAGTGCTCAAGAAGTAGGAAGGTCAGGCCAGGTCAGGTGAGGCTTGGGTCACTGTCTTCCTTCTCTGCTTGACCTGATCTTTCTATATTGCTGCCAAGACCTTATGGCAAATTCCTCATTCCAGTATGTTTCCTTTTCCTGCACTTTCTAAATGGAATATACCTTCAGTAGTATTTCTAAATGTGTGAATGATGAGTTTAGAAATCTAAAATGTCCCAAGTGAGAAGAGTAGTGATGAATCATTATTGGTGATGGTGTAACTGTGATAGAAACATTGAGTATCATTACTGGCAGGTCATCTCCCACGGTGCGCTGGTTCAGCAGGGTGATGGCCCCCTCGGGAATGTGTCCACTGCGCTTGCCTTTGCTGCTTATGTCGCGGAATTCTTCAGAATACTCCTGCACACACATGCACAGGGCCAAAGAAGTAAATAATAATGGAAAAATAAACAAAACAAAATAACAAAACAACATTTACAGACAACACAAAATGTCTGCTTTGGTCCGCTGATGGTTACAATGTGAGAGCAAAGCTGCAGAAGCATTAACTACAAAACAATAAAGCAATTAATTTATGTTAGTCTGAACAAAACAACACAAATAAGCTTGCCTGATCTTTGAAGAACAGTGATGAAGTTTAGCACAGAAATGAATTTCATTAACCAGGTGTTCTTTCATGCACACCTACACCTCTTTACTATTATAAATTTAGGTGAAATGAGACAATTTGTTGTCATTAGGATGATGCTCTCCAAATGACAAAGGGATGATTGTGTTACTCTACAGACAATAAAGCAACATACTGCATCCCAAGGTGAATGAAGACAAAACTCAAGAAGTTCACAAGTAATTTAACATTTGATCAATTCTACACTGAACTTTATGAAGTCCAAGGCTTTGCTGACTGGGTAAGCTCACACATTCACAGCAACACTAAAACACACAAACATACACACTCACACACATTAGTCCAAAACCAAAGTGTAATAATGATAAAACATTATTTTGTCTACTCATGCAAATTTTAAACCTCACTACCAACATGAATATAACTTACTGAAGATCTATGAATGATTTATGACTCATTATGCATGCCAAAAAACAAACAACAAATAAGGAACAATGTCACAATGCAGTGCAGATAAAGCACCAACTTCTACTTCCTGGAAGCCAACACACACACACACAAGCTGAATGACTGACACAATAAGACTGATAATGACAATAAAGAAATGGTGCAATATTGAACATTTACATTGAGAATTTCTGGAAATATTTCAATGTTCAAAAACTTTTTTTGCTACGATCAACAACCAGTCAGTCATGTCAGCTTATCATCAATCTAAGTACTTGTAATAGACTTAACATGATGATCATGAAAATAAAATAAATAAATAAATAAATAAAAAAATCTGAAAATCCATTGATAGCCTAGATTCACATAAGCCTACAATACAAATAAAAAAGAAAAAGAAAAAATCCACATCATTATTCGATGAATGTTACTTAACTATCTACAACCATGCCACACTATTAACGTTGAAAAATTATCTACAAAACCCAGGAACATCAAGTTGAGTCTATTACAGTGGACATCCTGCAGAGCCACCAGCCACTCAGCTCACCTCGAAGGACGGCCAGTTCATGGGCATGTTGACCCCGTGGTTGTTGCTCCACCACTTCAGATCCTTCTCATAGTCAGCATTGGCAACAGTGTGGTTGAACTCTTCATAGATCCGTGGCAAACTATCATGAATGTACATACGTGTAAATATGAAAAGTAATATCCCTTGGAACATCAAATTATCATTTACTATTTAAAATATTATAGAAAGTAATACTAAAAAAAAAAAAAATCTTCAGTTATTAATTTTGAGTACCTAAAACTATTCTTAAATCTAGAATATCATGTACCTTTACATGCAATACTTCTTTTTAATTCTATACAATAAAAACAATGTCTCCTTTGTTGACTGTAAATACGTTTATCCTACCTGGGATCATTTGATATGTTGAGGCATTTGTGGGTGCTGAAGAGCATATCCTTGAAGAATATTAACCTCTTTGATTCAGATTCCTGTGCTTTCTCAAATACATGAGTCATATCCTGGGAAAACAAAACCATACATATGAGAAACTCAACAGGACATAAAAACTTATTACTAGAGCAGTCACCATACTTCATATTGAAAATTAAGAAAAGATTCAACATAATATAATGGTTTCCATCTGCTTCACATAGTAATTTCCCTTTCTCTCTCATACTCTAACTTTCAGAAATAAGAAAAAACACTAACCTCAATATATTTAGGGTTATAATCTGATATTTCTCTCAAAGACGCATCATACTTTTCCTTCCCTCTTGCCACCTCTTCCTTGGCCTTGGAGACTCGGTCCGTCAGTTTCTTCATCTGCAATGAGTTCACAGCCATGAGTCTTTTGTTCATTTGTACTCTTATTTTTATCAGCTAGCTAAAACTGCCCTAGAATATATATATATATATATATATATATATATATATATATATATATATATATATATATATATATATATATATATATATATATATATATATATACACACACACACACACCCACACTGTTATAAAATAATAAAATCTGAATTTTTAACTAATGTATGAAAGCAGAAAAAAATTGCTATTTACTAAATAGTACCATGAACTGAAAATCTGACTGCATTTATAAAGAAAATATACAGACTAAGTTTTCATTTGATGTGTGACAAATCTATTCTGAAAAGGTTTCACATTATGCAGAAATCACAAAGAACTCTAATGTTCCTGATTTTGATGAGTATCAGTTGGCAGTACCTTTAGGTGCACAAGACAAACCCTTTACCAATATCAGTTAGTATCCAATGATACAAAATGCAAATCAGTTACTTACTTCAGACAAAATGCTATTGTGTGATAAAACTAATTAATATGTATATGTATATAATTTATAAATAACCTCTGAACAGTGAACAACAAAACTGTTAAACAGGTTACAATTACACAAAGCATTCAACAAAATATTCCAAAACATCCCATATTTTAACGTCACCAGTTACTATTGAATTTTAACGATAAATTATTTGATTTTTACGATTGAGTAAAATATCTTTTAAAAGGAGTGTCCATAGAGTGTTAAGCATTACTTGCAGAGGGTGTACACAGTGGTGAGAGAAGATGTGTACTTACTTTTGTCAACTTACTTAGAAAAGGAAAGATTTCAATGTAAAAGATTGAACATTACAATGAGAACATTATCTAAGAATTCTTCCTCGTCATATATCTAATAAAATGCCAAGTTACAGAAACACCCAACTGATACATAAGTAAATGTAGCACTGTGTTGTCTGGTAATTAACTATTTCTGGAGGTGTTGGTTTTAGTTTCTCTTGCAGTGGACTGGAATACACTGTCCTGGTTTTTTCCCTTGGATACCACTGATGTATAATGCCTCTTTCTTTACTACACCAGGTACAAATTTCCTTTCTCTTTCCTTACAGATTGGGAAAAAAATTCCTCTCATTTTTCTTGGATCCCCATACTTCCTAAGCTTTGCAATGTCTGGTCTGCTACAAATGAACTTTCTGTGTGTATTTTGATGCTTGTGGTTTGGCCGCAGCCGGGTTTGGGGATCATGGGTTTGCACCCTTCAGCTACACACCGCGGCAGGTGCCAGGTCGCCACCCTGAGAGGCAGGACACAACCCCTGAGAGTGTGTGTGTGTGTGTGTGTGTGTGTGTGTGTGTGTGTGTGTGTGTGTGTGTGTGTGTGTGTGTGTGTGTGTGTGTGTGTGTGTGTACGCACATCTCAACTGCCACCTTTATGAGAATACTGTTGTGGTTCATGAACAGTAAAAGTCCGATAGCTCAAACTTTCTTAAGGCCACTTATGAATTAAGAGGGTAATTAACTTAAATTCAAATATGCTGAACTCATTCCTTGACATGTGTACACTAATTAATGGTGTAAAAAATCTAAAGCTTTGTTTTGTATCACTGGAAGTGTTTAGGTTGGTCCATCCAAGCAGAAGGAATGCTGCAGATCAATAATATAACTATGGACACTCCTGAAGGAATTACACACATTATTTATTCCATGACTGAATTATCTAAATCCCAGGGTGACATCTTCATCAAAAATTACAATTAACTGAACTATAATTCCCCCAAACTCTCTGTAATATCTAAAATAGGAATACATGTTTGTATCAGGGTGTCTTCATGACACCAATTATACATACTACATAGTCACATGATGAAGAGGAAAATGGATTGATCTAAACTTAAAGACTTGGGTCAATAACAAGATTCATAGAGTAATGGCACACAAATTCAAGGCAAGCTGCAGAGAAGCATAGCTAGGGAGCTGCATGGAGCAAGCCTCACTACTGCATAGAGTTGGGGAGGAAGGGTACAGATATGGGGCGGGAGAGAAAGTAAATCCTGATTCAGTATCACTACCAGTTGAAAAAGTAGTACCGTCCGGATACTACCACATAAACTGTGCTCACATTTATACATGTGGGGCTATGACAAAATAGTATTTCATGAAAAAAATCATTATACTAAATGATGAAGATGCACCTAGAGATTCTACATAGCTATGGATCTGCAGGTATAATGAAAAATAAAGAAAGTCAATGTTTCACCTTAGAAAACAGAATATCATCTTTTAAAAATTCCAACAGTAGTGTAAAGAGGTATTAAGAAAAAAAAAGAAGCTAATTCCTTTTGCCAATAAGTCCATATTCATGCATGGAGTGAAGCCTGAAGCTGATTGGTTTGTGCTGTGGCCCACTCACAAGCACTGCTGTCCTCACTACTTGCCCCATCTCCCCACCCCCCTCTCTAGCCACACTAAGTACTGATCAATAAGCATTCTCCAAGGTGAAAGCAAGATCCTTTTTGGAAAGCATACAAGAATTACTGATGAGGCATTGCTAGTTCTTCACTCTTCAGTGATTATAATGTTTTTGAACAAACATTTTTTTAATATATCTGATTTATATGAGTATTTTAGAGTAAATATTAAAATGCCAGTGAAAAATGTTAATTAATTCTTTATAATTCCCAATACAATTTCATGACCATTATCCCAATATAAATGTGATGCATAACTACATAAATTTACAAATGCCAGATGAGAGAATACAATTTAATGCTGGGGTAATTCTATCATGTGGAAAAAATTTATATATATATATATATATATATATATATATATATATATATATATATATATATATATATATATATATATATATATATATATATATATATATATATATATAATAAATCTTGCGTCGTTTCTCTGGCATGTGTAGTTTTATGAACCTTGTAAGGGTTAATAACGAAGAAAGTTATTTGGGAGGTATGCAATAAGTAGTTCTGAGTTTGTTAAGTTTCATTAGAATAACTCTCCCATGGTGCTTCATCAAACAGCTCCAAGATGCGAATTTGGAGTGATCTAATTTTCCAACCATGCCTTGGTTACTGACACAACACAAGCACTAGTCATGACTTGTACTGAAACACTAGACTCTGCACGTTGTGTGATGCAGTCATATGCAGGTTGGCACTTCACTGCAACGTGTCAATGTAGTTTGCAGTCTAGTTATTGCAAATACAAAACATTTTGAACTAAATGCACTCCAAAAAAATTAAAAACAACAACCCAATTAAATAATCACATCAACTGTGTATCAAAAGAAAAATCCATGCCACATCATATTAGTTTGACATTTTCAATCTTGAAAATTGTCAGTGGCTTCACTCCAAAAATTAATAAGTAAATAAACCAAAAAATAAACAAATTAGTAAATGAACTGGGTAATCCAAAATAAAATACCAAATATATAAATTACACCAAAAAACTTTACTGTGTTTGAATTAAGTGTAGCAATACAGTATAATGTTTATGGCAGAGCAGTTGGAATGCAAAGTAGCATGCAAGATGAAAACCTTACTGAGGCCAGAATTCTAAAAAAATAAATGAAATGATAACCAGTTTAGCATAAAACTGTAATATTGGAAGGTTTGCAATCACTTCTGATATTCTAAAGATGGAAGCTGATAATTCAGAATGAGGCCTCACTAGTATTCACCTCTCTTTCAGATCCTCTCAGAATTCAGGCCCAAGTATCCGTATGACTAGAGGGAGCATGAGAAAAAGGGTTAACTAATTCAGACAGTGAGGGTTCATCCACTCACTCCTGGCACTTCACTCATACCTTCATATTGTTGTGCTGTTCACACCAGAGGGGAAAAAAAGAAAAGTAATTTATTCTAGAGGAAACAGAAAAAGAAAATCCTATTTTAAAATATAGCTGCTAAAGTGAGTCTGACAGTACAAGTGAGAGCAGTGGGGAATGTTGCTGGCAGGCAAATATAACAATGAGGATTTTTTATATCAAGGAAATATTACCCTTTTTTTTTTAAACCTCACACAGCAATTTTCCAATTCAATTAAGTCCAATTAATTAATTTATTTCTCATTTGTATGTTTCTGTGGGCAAACTAAGCATACATTTTAATGAAGAACAGTAAGAAAAGAACTTATAAGAATAACATTAATAAAAACTGGAGTGAACCCTACAGGCTAGAGCTGTGGTGAGGATGGCCCACATGTACACACTCCAGAACACGATGGATCTAAGTCACAAGACAACATTCCTTGCCACTGCTCTCGTGTGTCTCTCAAAGCTGGCTGTAATGGATGCTACTCTCATCTTACAGTTCTGACTTTTACTGCAGGTATAATGTATTCATCAAATCAATAATAAGACTGCTGCATAAGTACTAGCCATTGGTATATCTCACTAGCATATTTACAGAATAATACTGTAATACAAGACTCAGGGTTAAACATACTCAGCACTCAACATAGATATTCTAACCACTTACCAACTGGAATCTCTGATTTTTGAATGTAAAGAAATAATAAAAGTAAGTAAATAAATAGTTACATAAAATAAAGAATAACAACAAGTCATGCAAAATTAAGGGCAATAGAAAATAAAATGAGAAAAATAAATGTCACACGCACACGCACACTGATGGAAAAGTGACATTTTAGAAAAGATAAGTATGTAATTCTATTTTATGACTCACTATTGCTTTCTACTTGGCATAAAACATCTTATCTCTAACAGACTCCCCAATATCACAAATAATTTTAAGTAATATTCTACTACTGTGTTATTAAGTGGAAACATGAATGTACACACAATTTTTAAGATGCAAGAATTATACAGTTAACATTAAAGGATTTCAGCAAGAGGGAGGGAAAATGATTTAGTTTCATTATCTGGATGGAAAAGATATTTAATACTAATACTAAAAGACTGAAACGTTTCTAAACAAATTTACTCAGAATGGTTGGAGGCAATTGGTGACTAGTACACAAATCATTCATCTGTGGAAGCCCCTGGTTGGGAACAAGTGTCCCCTGCACATGCTAGGTGTTGTCTGGGACTAAACAAACTAAGTGGATGTTTTGTGCCAAGCCTTTGTAATTCATTGTTTGAGGGAAGGTTGGGTTGGTAACAGGAAACCATTAAAAAAAAGTTCATCTCAAGGCCTACCATAACTACTATGCTGTTTTTCTTATGTTCCTGAAACAGAAATGTAAAGTGGACAATTGTACTCAGACTTTAATAAAAAAAATAAATGGATATGACAATATAGTATATAATACAAAAAGGCATATATAGAATATATATATTTATATTGGTATTGGAATAAAAATGCAAAATTATCACACCTCATTCACACAACTAAGTCTGGACAAGATACGTACACTTCCATTCTTCAAAATAACACTATAATGTTCCATCAATCACTGTCTGAATATAATGATGAGGCAGCCTCATGACCCTGATGAAAGTATTAGGCATGTGCTGTCTAACGTGTACCAATATCAGAGTGCAGGGTGTTACTGAGGATTTAAGCCACAGAAACATATTAATGTAACTAAATTCCTATACATAGGTACATGCTTTGAGTCCTAACAGTAATAGGGAGGAAAGTTGTTTCTTTGTGGAAGGAAGATCACACCTCACCTGGTCTGGAGAGAGAGAGGAGTCTCCACCGGCGTTCCTCTCCTGGTTCTGGGCTGATCGTTCATTTTTACAGGCACTGTGGTAGTCTGCCCGGCACTTGTTGACCTTCTCAAATAGTTTTGCCCAAGGCTTTTGTGCTTTCTTGAACAAGTCCTCAATATCTTTCTTTTCCTTTAGTTGTCCCATCATAGACTGGAAGAAAATGTTCATGTTTCAACAGAGTCAATGCATATATTAAACAAGAGAATAAATCACAGTAAACAATTCAACTAGGAGGCCTCACCTATTGATTTAAATGAATTCTCAAGAAACTAGATAAAACTATTAGAACTTGCATAATCTGTTAAAAATTGTGAAAGTCTCTGCTGCCTTTCTGTTTGCTTAAAAGGAAAAGAAAAAAAATACATTTGCAAATACTAACCATTAGAAATCCATTGAAAATTTGAAATATGAAGCTTTAGGCAACTAGACTGACACCTCCTGAAAACACAGGTCCCACCATATAGTGTGTGCTTCTCATCTACCTTTCCCTAGATTCTTTCTCTCATGTCTCAGAGGTTCAGGAAGAGGCAGGTGAAGTAAAGATCTCTCACTGCAGCTCACAAGAATGCCCAAGGATGTATATAAGACTGCCTTACCTTGTGATAGTTGTCTCTCTGCCACTGTTTGATGTTGCTGTGCACCTCATTCATAAGGTTCTCCTTGACATGGGTATGCAGCTCGTACCGGTGCTCTGCCTCCATCAGTACCCCCTTCCATGCAGCCTCCGTCGTGCCGTACTCTGGACCTGTTCAAGCCACACCGAAGGAAGGGGGAGAAGACCTGTGTCTACATGAACGGAGTGGAAATCAACTAATCTATGGTTCATTAAAAAAATAGAATGATGGTTTGGAAAATAAGAAAAGCATATATGTGTAGATATTTTAGTACATGATGGAGGCACATATGGGAAAGTAAATTGTCAGTGCATCTATTTTGACATTCAAGTACAATATGTTGGCTGCAAATAAATATTCTTGTCTCACATTCAACAGCACAATTTGAGAATAGTTATGTCAAATGATCATGATTTTCACAGCACTCTTATCTCTATGACTGTGCATTACAGTGAATGACTAAAAGTTTGTGCACATGAAAGAATTCCTTTAACAAATGAATGGATAAAATAAAGCAAATAATTGTCTTTGAAGGGTAAGATAAAAACTATTTAAAAGATCACATACAAATAAATATCATACTCTCAATGGGACTACAGCAACAGTGTCATCAGGAACTTTGAGGAAGTGTTCAGTCAAGTTCCACCAGTTTATATTTAAAGAATGAATGTAAAAGACACATTCTCGGACAACCCAACCTAATCAACCTCTGCAACAACAAAGCCAAGGACTATTTGTAAAGATTTTCAAGAATGAGTAACAAATAAGTCTTGCCTTTTTCTATTATGTTGTTCCATTTTTTTGCCCATTCCTTGAGACTCTTAGCATACATCTTCTCAATCTCTGCTCTCTCCGACACAAGTTTCATCAAGTCGTCACAAAGTCTGTTGCCATCTTCAATTCTTTTGGTTGTTCTTTTGTAGTTACCAATCTGTAAAATTAACATTAGTATTATGACAATGCATCTAACATTTCTGGACTCTTGAAGGAAGTACACAGACAGTCACAATCACAACACAGACAAATAGAAAGATAAGATTACATATTAGTGTTCAGCTCGTGCCAAGAAGCAAAGTCGCAAATCCTTAGGTTACATCTCATATCTATTCACTGCAAAATGAACAGATACCTGTACCCTGCCTAGGATTGAAACCCAAGATCTTTTGACTGAAAGTTGAGTGAGCTACACACACACACACACACACACACACCACTGAGCTATTATATGCACATGGCAGATGTATGCATTAAATAAAAACTAAAATGTCTACTTACTACAACTTCCCATACCTATGAATAACCACAAGTATGAAAACCCAATAAAAAGCATATACATTCTGGGTCCCCTAAACATATTTTCAGTGACAGAAGCATTACAGAGGTGATAAGAGGAGAAGACCAGGAACCAATTAAAAGAGAAAGGAGAAAACCAGCTGAGGGAAGATCAAGGGGAAGACAGAGAGGGGGATGGAGGGATGGAATTGTGGCAGAAATACAAAGGATGGGAGTCATAGAGGAAAATGTAAAGGACAGAAACAATTGGAGGAGACTCGTGCATGGCACCAACCCACCACTCTACGGAAATGGCCAAAGGAGAGGAAGAAGTAGCATAACTTACCTCCCAGAAGGAGTCTGTAGAGGTGTATATGGCGTTTTCATCGCTGTGGTGAGACATGGTGGTGGTGCACTGCCAAGCTGCCCTGCCACCTGCCTACCTGTCCTGCTGCTGCTGCTGCTGCTCTCCTCAGGGAGTATGGGCCTCTTGCTCTCCTGAAAATGATACAAATTAATTGACTGCCTGACCATCATCGCCTCAAACTCATCCGCATTCCTCACATGACTACAGAACTGTCATTTTACAGAAATCTATTACAGCAACATTTGCAAAATTTGGAAAATTTCCTAGAAAAAAAAAAAAAAAAACGGACACCTGAATCCTAATTGCCTCGCAAAATGTAATTTGTCGCCTCCGCGCGCTCCACACGGTAGCTGGATATACTAAGTAATGAATTTATGAGCTCCGTAGCGTGGATGACTGACTGACTGACTGGACGATGAGGGAAATGAGTCGGAGACAGTGTTGGCCGGACATTAGAGTGACTGACTGTGAGGTGTAAAGTAATGATCGACGCTGCATCTTAATGAGTGAACGACTGAATAGATACTGACAACGGAAGCGAGGTGGATAATGGAAGGATGCTGACAGAAAGGAGGCATGGGATGGGCAAGGGCAGAGGAGCAAGATATCAGAGTGGACGGTACAAAGCGGGAGGAGGAGGAGGAGGAGGAGGGAGGATAGTGGTCAACTGGGGGAGGGAGAGAGGGAGGGAGACACCTATTCGAACCGGACTGGCGGGAATACTATTATTACGTCACCAATCATTACGTCACTAGCGTCGCCATTGCCAAGGTCACCTCGCGTCTTCACCTTGGCCTTCCTCTTCTCTAATGCATTCCCTTCCTGCACATCACCCCCATCCCACCCCTGCTATGGCGTTGTCTCCAGATCTTCCTCTGGCTATCCTTTCCCGCACTGCCTCGCATCACTAACCCTCTCTCCTTTGCCATTCTATCACTATCATATTTCTCCTCTACTTTTCTTTTTTTCATTTGAGTGCATTAAGATGGTAGTAAACCTACAGTGAAGTACATTTTTTTTCTCTTCTATTCAATACTTTCCAACTTAAGGGCAACGGACTTATTTATTTTTTCTCTCACTGCTGCAGTTACTTTACTTGTATATTAGTGCAGCACAAGAGGTCTAACATGCTTTGCTGTCGACCCCTGACGCGAAGACACAAGAGTGTTGCGCAACAAATCCTCGCCTTGGGCCTGAGATGTGATTTCACTGTCAGGGAATGCTTGTAGGGTGTGACCGGGCGTGCGTGCGTGTGTGTGGGTACCTGCCCTGTCTCTGGTATCTTTCCTAGCAAGAGAGGTGTGGTATTTTCACAAATACCGTTGGTAACTTCTCTTCTACGTATATGTTGAAAGAAAAGGTTCAGAGGAAACGATTTTCTTAATTTCTATACGTCTGTGGCATTCTCATTCCTTTACATATTTCATGATTTGAATATGAAACGTTGATAACTTAACAAATGGTAATGATATTTACTACCATCATCAACGTTACAATACTTTCGAGCATATCCGGAGGAAACGGCGTCCCTTTCACGTACCCAACATTCCCCGCACACGCGCAGGGACACCGTCTATATTTAGCACTCATAAGCAAGCACGCGGTCGTTTCAAGGTCGTGTTTCAGAGTCAGGAAAAGAAAGCAATAAAAGTGGAATTCACAGCGTCATCTACCTCACCTGTATAGCGAGGGACACACGAGGCCACCTTGCAAGTGACAGCCAACACACCCAGAGGCGTGAGCAACTACCAATATAGGGAGTGAGTTGCTGTTTATGACCGCCAGGAATGTTCAGCGCCTTGAGGGAAGGAAGCATCGCGTTTATCAGCGGAGATAAAACAACTATGTACGCTCACAGGCACTCATGTCACAGCGCAGGGATTTCTCACCGGCAGATTATTGTAACGAGTGAGTCTGCACCAAGGTTCCCGCCCTGGTGAGAAATGTAACGCTTTCCGCCAAGCCAAACACCTGCACACGCCCTCCCTTCCTGCTCTCGCCACACTTGCTCTGACTAAACAAATAATTATCTTTTATGAGAGAATCTTGCCCACATCTAAATAACTAAGAGAGTCTGACTGTCTGTTTGTCTCGCGTCATCACGGGGCTGAAGCTCAATCTGAGGGTTACACCAGTGTTCACTAGCTTAGAATGGTAATACAGTGCATAATACCAAGTTCCATATTAACGAGATACATACTTATGCTAGTTAACGAAACAAATTATCTGCCGCGATGTTATTACTATTATTATTATTATTATTATTATTATTATTATTATTATTATTATTATTATTATTATTATTATTTTTATTTTTTATCGTTGTCGTCGTTATTATTATTATGGGCATTACAACTGTTATCACCACCACCATCACCACCACCATCACTACCACAGTCATCATAATTATCATTAATATGCGTGATATCACTTAACTGCAGTCACTGTGGACGTATATACTTGTCTTGCCTCAGGATTCGCTCGGTTCTAAGCAAATTTACTCAAAAATTGCTTAAAGAAATTTAGGACTTTACTCAGGAACAATTTTCATTTATAATCAAACACACAGCAGACATTTAATTCGCATTGCTTCTTCAATATGCTCAATGAAGAACACACCTTATTACTACTCATTACTGCAAAACTTAAGACTGTCTTTCTTATTCGTCCTGCAGTGGCTTCAATAATCATCAGGCATTCTGGCACACACACACTCACTCTCTCTCTCTCTCTCTCTCTCTCTCTCTCTCTCTCTCTCTCTCTCTCTCTCTCTCTCTCTCTCTCTCTGGTCGCCACTACAACAGGAATGAACCGCAAAATGACCTCATCAGGGCGGCAATCTAATCAACACTACTGCAACCTCAACGCAATCTCCATCAATACAAACCAAGTGACTCACCCCACCTGGCAGCCTCCTCACCTATGTCACCGGAAGCAGTACAGGTGAGTCACCCTCGATAAGAAGTTAATGGGATATGAGCAACGTGGAAAAATCAAGGGGGTGGGATGGGTGAAAAAAGTGATTATTAGGTAAGTTTGGGAAAGTAATTTGATATTGCATGAAGAAGAATAGGGAAGGAAATGAAAAGTTGCGCGTGGAAAAAGGAAATTAAGAAAAGAAATTAGGACATGAAAGTGAAGGAAATTAAGGTTTGACATGATGAAGGGAATAAGTTAATAATGTGAGAGAGAAAGAAATGAAGAAAAACAGGGAAAAATAGGTATGAACAAGAAGAAAATGAAGAAAAGTTAGACTGAGGAAAAAAAAGAAAAATGACAGTAAAGAAAAGAGGTAAGAGAAAGAAAAGGAGAAAAAAGAAGAAAAAAGAAGACAACAACCACAACAACAACAGCAACAACGACACAAGTTATCAGTAAGCAAGATTTCCCAATCCCACCTCGATGATAAGGAGCAGCGCGGCGCGAATATTAAAGGCAAACTAATGACTGGTGCTGTACAAACAGAATACACACACACAATACTTGGCGAGAAATTGCTCCCCCTCCTTCCCCCGTGGTAATTAGAAACATTTCATTTGGCAAACACTAGCGGGCGACAAAGGACTTGCCCACAAAACGCACCCACCAACCAACCAAATTACTAACTGCACACACACACACACACACACACACACACACGCACACAAAACTCTTCTCATGCTTTTCCATATCCCCCCCCACCTCTCTCTCTCTCTCTCTCTCTCTCTCTCTCTCTCTCTCTCTCTCTCTCTCTCTCTCTCTCTCTCTCTCTCTCAAGGATGGTGCAGTCCCTCCTTCCCTCCTCGTCAGGAAGACCTCAACAAGACCTCATTATCACACCCACGGCACCCCTCTTCTCTCTCTCTCTCTCTCTCTCTCTCTCTCTCTCTCTCTCTCTCTCTCTCTCTCTCTCTCTCAATGCGTGTGGGGATAAGGGAAGAGAAAGAGAGGGACGGGAGGAAAGAGATCAGGTGAAGGGGGAAAATCCTTCATCCGGCATCTCTCTCTCTCTCTCTCTCTCTCTCTCTCTCTCTCTCTCTCTCTCTCTCTCTCTCTCTCTCTCTCTCTCTCTCTCTCCTGTCATCTTCCATCTTCCCTATTTCTCTCCCTCCCACACACTGCATGCGTCATTCCCTCCGTTCAATGCCCGACCTTTAGACACACACACACACACACACACACACACACACAGGAAGATGGTCAACCTTGTTCATCCTCTCCGTACAAGTCTCTCTCTCTCTCTCTCTCTCTCTCTCTCTCTCTCTCTCTCTCTCTCTCTCTCTCTCTCTCTCTGACAGGAGTGAGGGATGGCATAAGGAGAGAGAAGTTTAGTGGGAGAAAAGTGGGGAGAGAAAAATTACTTCCGCACCATTGCTCTCTCTCTCTCTCTCTCTCTCTCTCTCTCTCTCTCTCCTAACATTCTTCCACGACCACCATCACTTCTTCCCTTCCTAATCACCACCACCACCACCACCACCACTACCACTATCACCACTACCACGCTTTCATTATCCAACACCTACTTATATTACGTTATGTAGCTTATTAAAGGGGCTAATGGGTATGCTGCTGCTTGTTCTTTCTTTTGTGTTCATCTGTGTTCCCTTCCCGTCACCAGCAACGCCTCCCGGGATGTCAGAAGGAAAGAGGAATACCAAATGAAGGGGAAAGAGGATGGAGATGTTTTTATGTACATTTTTTCCCTCGTATATTCAAGTTGTATCTCTCTCTCTCTCTCTCTCTCTCTCTCTCTCTCTCTCTCTCTCTCTCTCTCTTCCAGTCGTGTAATGGGAAGGAAAGGAACGAGGAGGATACAGAGACAAGAGAAAGATATAGGACAAGGTCATGCCATTCTCTCTCTCTCTCTCTCTCTCTCTCTCTCTCTCTCTCTCTCTCTCTCTCTCTCTCTCTCTCTCTCTCTCTCTCTCTCTCTTCCAGTCGTGTAATGGGAAGGAAAGGAACGAGGAGGATACAGAGACAAGAGAAAGATATAGGACAAGGTCATGCCATTCTCTCTCTCTCTCTCTCTCTCTCTCTCTCTCTCTCTCTCTCTCTCTCTCTCTCTCTCTCTCTCTCTCTCTCTCTCTCTCTCTCTAATGTAAGGTAAGGTTAGGTTATATTAAGGTATGTTACGCTACGTCAATCTAAGTTAAGTAGTCATGTTAAGTTAGGATACAAACCTCAGCCACTAACCTTAGCCTCCATTTCTCCCGTTATTAAATACAGTTATGACAAGTTAAATAAGATAAAACCCACAGCCAGTAACCATTTTGCATATACAAGTACCCACCACAAGCTACCCTAACCACCTCTTCACCCCCAACCTATGCCTGATTTCCTCCACATCTCCACCAGTTAGGTACAAGCTATAACCAGTGGCAACACCTTCATCTGTCTTGCATATACAAGTACCCACCCACATGCTACCCTAACCAACTCTTCACCCTCAACTTATACCTGATCTCCGTCACCTCTCCACCTGTCTAGCTCATCCATAGGTCCCTTAACACCTGTCGCAAAGGGTACTGGTCGTTATCTCCTCATAAAACGAAGCAATTATGGGCAGTCACTGATATAAGACTCTCGGACAATCACTCAGCCGGCCTTGTGTGTGTGTGTGATTCGGGTAAGTGGATGAAAGACTGGCTAAATGGGGAGAAAAGGAGAGGAGATGAATAGGGTTAGCGAGGGAGAGGCGCGGGAGAGTGAGTGACGAACGGCGGCCGGGAGAGTGAGGGAGAGGCGAGGTACGGGAGGCGCGTAAATGGGAGAACAGGTGAGTGGGCGGAGGTGGGCGGAGCAGGGCGGAGGCGGGCCGAGTTTAGCACACAATGGAAGGGACACACACACACACACACACACACACACACACAGTAGAACCATATCATCGCCTCATCAAAACACAACACACGGGAGTATATATAAAAAAAAAAAAAACGTGTAATATAATGGAAAAAGAATAAAATCAATCAATAAAATACGAGTAATAATGAAACGAAACAATGATGCCCAATAACCAAACAATCAGGAATTCCTACACTTACACCTCAAACCCACTACAGTAGGGACACTTACACACTTCACACTGGCAGCATAAATATTCCACGTGTGCTCATATATACTTAGCAAACATGAGCCGTTCGTACCGAAGCGCGGGAAGCATTGCTCAGTGCATTTACAGGAACAGCGGGCGGTGCGTCGTGGCAGGGTTGCGTCGAGGGAAGAAGGTCGAAGTAAGAACGCTTCGAGTCAGAAAATAAGGGAAAAACTGAAGAGATTGGTAAGATATTCGTGAGTGTGAGAAAAGAGGAGGAAACGTGAATGAGTCAGTGGGTTATCAAATTAGGGAACGAGCGGGTGAATAAGGGTGTGAAAAAGGTTAGAGAAAGATCTGTGAGGAGTCAAATGAGTTAGTATGTGCAAGTATGTGGCTGTGAGTAAATTAATGGTAAAAGGTGAAATGAAAGAAAGATCCGTGATATGAGTGAAAAATGTTAGAGAAAGAAATATCCATGAGGGAATAAGTGAGTCTGATCAATGGCTTAGTATGTAAGAGCATGAATGTGTGAATAAATTAATACAAAGGGTAAGAAGAAAGATCCATGAGTAGAGTCAATAGGAAAATAAGGAAGGTTGAGTGCGTGAGTGAGCGAGTGAGTGAGAAGAAGAGTTACGAAGGATACGTGAGTGTGAATCAAATGGAGGAGCAAGTATGGGGGAAAGAGAGAGAGAGAGAGAGAGAGAGAGAGAGAGAGAGAGAGAGAGAGAGAGAGAGAGAGAGAGAGAGAGAGAGAGAGAGAGAGAGAATCAATAAGCCAGATACGTGAGTGACTAACGGAGCGAGGGATGATTATACTCGTAAATAAGAGTTCAGAATTATAATGATACTAATAAAAAAATAAAAAGAGACTGAATGAAAAAGTTAAGAGAGAAAAGGATACGTGAGAAAATGAGGAAAAAGAGAGAAAAGAGATGATGACATAATTGTTCACAAATAATTACTTTTAAGACACAAAGGAAATAATGTCGCGTAGAGCAATTTAATTCAGACAGCAACATTTTTCATACTTAGGACGCAACGAAACACTTAACATTTTAAAATACAGCTGCAGTAATCATAATAACATCTTCCCTTCCTTCCTTCCTTTTCTCCTTCCTATTAATCATAAAAATACCCTTCCTTCCTTCCTTTCTTCCTTCCTTTTCTCCTTTCCTCCTTCCTGTTAATCATAATAACACCCTTCCTTCCTTCCTTCCTTTCTTCCTTCCTTCCTTCCTTCCTCGTCGCTCTACAGCAAATGCACCTTTAATTAACGCTAGGTGTAAATGATGATGATGACAAGGATGATGATGATGATGATAATGACGATGATGATAATGATGATAATAATGACACTGTTTTTCCTCTCAAGTTTTAATGAATTTCTTTGCCGTTTCGCATAATTTTGCCTCTGATTGCATCTTCCCGATCAATAAACCTTCAGACCTTAATTACATGGCGCGCACACACACACACACACACACACACACACACCTAACCGCATGCCTCTCTCTCTCTCTCTCTCTCTCTCTCTCTGTGTGTGTGTGTGTGTGTGTGTGTGTGTGTGTGTGTGTGACGACAACACCCCCCCCCCTCTCTCTCTCTCTCTCTCTCTCTCTCTCTCTCTCTCTCTCTCTCTCTCTCTCTTGTGACTCGCACAGTGCGTGGTCGGAATATTAAACACATCCCCCCCTACTCAGCTTCCCCCTCCCCTTACCATCTTTACGACCCCCTTCCTCCCGCCTCTACCTCCCCTCCACCTCCCATGACCCCAGAGCTAACCAGCTGCCCCTACCCACCTGCTATGCCTCCTCCTCCTCTTCCTCCTCTTAGCTAACCCTCGACTCACACCACAGCATCTTCTCTCCTCCTCCTCCATCAACCCACACCATAACATCTCCCTTCCTCCTCCTCCTCCTCCTCCTCCATCACTTAGCTAACTCTCAACCCACACTGTAGCTTCTCCCCCGCCTCCTCTCCTTCCTCCTTACTTCCTCCTCCACTCCTTTGCTAACTCCTCCTCCTCCTCCTCCTCCTCCTCTTCTTCCCAACTTAGCTAACCTTCAACCTACAGGATAGCATCTCCTCCTTCCACCTCCACTGAAGCCAGTATCGCCTCTTGTACTCTCCTCCTCCTTCTCCTCCACTTCCTACAAACTGATTCCATTCCTCCTGCACTGAGAAGGATGTTCCTCTCCCACCCAATCCCTGACAATCTTCCTCCTCCTCCTTCGCAGCCTCGAGCATGACCTCAAGGGTTCAAGAATGACCTGCCCTTGTCCCTCGTCAGCTCAAGACCCGCAATCTAGGCCACCCGTCCCCCTCCCCCCAGGACACCCTCAGGACCTCTTCTCTCGCCAGTTAGTTCGCCAACCCTCAAGGTCGACGGGGGCGCGGCGCAGGAGGAGGAGGAGGAGGAGGAGGAGGAGGAGGAGGAGGAGGAGGAGGAGGAGGAGGAGTGTGTGGGCCGTGCGTCGCCTAGCAGGTGCACAGGGAGGGGTGGGGGAGGAGAAGGAAGAGGAGAGAGGAGGGACAGGGAGAGCAAGGGAGAGGGGACAGGGAAGCAGTAGTAGTAGTAGTAGTAGTAGTAGTAGTAGTAGTAGTAGTAGTAGTAGTAGTAGTAGAGTTAGTTCATTGTGTATGTGAATGGAGAGAGAGAGAGAGAGAGAGAGAGAGAGAGAGAGAGAGAGAGAGAGAGAGAGAGAGAGAGAGAGAGAGAGAGAGAGAGAGAGAGAGAGAGAGAGAGAGAGAGAGAGAGAGACCTCACCTCATTACCACACACTACAACCACCACCACCACCATCACTGTGTTCCTTCATCACCAATACTTCTAGAGTAACCGCTATTTAATTCTCGAGAGGCAGAGGTGTCGCATTCCTGAAGGCTGATGGAGGAGGAGGAGGAGGAGGAGGAGGAGGAGGAGGAGGAGGTCTCTCATTGTGTGCCCAAGGACCTCTTCCTAAGGTCATTATAATCTGGTCCTACAAGTCTTCCTGTCCTTAAAATCCTTCTTTTTTTTTCTATTATTCCTCTTCTTTATCTTCTTCCTCCTGTTCTTCGTCTTTCTCTTCTTTCTTAAGCTTCTGTCTTTCTTCATTTCCTTCTCTCATACTCATAACCTTCAACCATTATATTCCTCCTTATCTTCTATTTTTTTTTTCAAATTTCCTTTCTTCTCTCCTTCATGTTAAGAACGGTTCCTTCATTCCTATTTTTTTTTATCATACAGTTTTTACTCTTCCCTTCCTTAAACCATTTTTCTTATTCCCTATTATCCATCAGTCTAATCTTATTCTTTCCTTTCCTTCCCTCCTTCCTGCTTCCTTCTTCTCTTCTTGCTTATTCTGACTATCGTACACCTCTTTTTCCTTTTTTATTCCGGGTCACCTTCCTGCTCTTCTTCTTTGGTTTTATCTTCATCTCGCTCCTTTTTATCTTCTCTCTTCCTGCTTCTTTTACTTCCTCCTGCTTATCCAGACAATCTTGCGCCTCGTCTGGTCTTCCCTGTCCTGAAGTCAATGTCTTCTTATTCTTCTTATTCAGTTTTCCATTTCAAGTTTTCAGTTTTTATTCTTTATGCAAATCTTTTCACTTCTCCTTCCATTTTTCTCTCTTCAGCATTACTAATCTTTACGGAATGTGTTTTCTTCTTCAGTTTTCTTGAATTATCTTTGTTTTCTCGTATAATCTTCCTTCCCTTCTTCTTTTCTGTGCCTCCTTTCCCTCTTCTTTCTCCCTACTTCCACCTCTCTTCTTAATATGCCTTCACCTTCTTCCTCCTCCTCCTCCTCCTCCTCCTCTCCCTTCTCTACCACTTCTTCTCCCTCATCTTCCTCTACTCTTTATCTCCTGTTTCCCTACCACCATCTTCCCTTCTCACAAACACAGATCCATTTTCTCACTCTTCTTTTTCTTCTTCCCCCAACGCCCCTTCTACTTCCCACTTCTCTCTTCCCTCTCTCCAACACTTACCCAATCTCGCCTCAACCCTTCCACCACGCCTCACCTGCAACACAAAGAAACACGCATTAGTAACACAGAAAACATAAGCAGTCCACCTGGGCAAGGCAATTAACAGGTACTTCAAACAGGATCACAATACGTGCCTATCTTTACCAGTCAGTCAACTTTTTTTTTTAGCTTCCCCTTTCTTCCATTTTTTGTACGTAAAGAAAACGGTATCACAAAACTGGATTATAATGAAATGACGTGTACTTTCTCCTTCCAGATGAAAGTAGTCGCGGAGAGAGAGAGAGAGAGAGAGAGAGAGAGAGAGAGAGAGAGAGAGAGAGAGAGAGAGAGAGAGAGAGAGAGAGAGAGAGAGAGAGAGAGAGCAAATGAGTACGAAGGAAAGAAGGAAAAGAAAGATAAAAATAGATGCAAAAAAGGGAGGGAAGGAAGAGACAGAGGGGAGAAGGAAACGAATAGGGAAGAAGGAAAGGAAGGAAGGAGGGAAAAAGGCACGGAAGGAAGGAGGGAAGAAAGAAGGAAACGAGGGAGCAGGGATGGTTAGAGCAGCCAGGGTGAGAGGGGAGGGGAGGGGAGGGGAGGGAAGAGTGAGTTAGGGAGAGTGAGGGAAGGAAAAATTGTGTTATGAGAGAAAATTCAGAAGTGTGAAAAATATTCCTTGACTTCCACCACCACCACCACCACCACCACCACCACCACCACCACCACCACAACAACACATTCAATAACAATATTCATCGTCTTACAATTTTTGTTTAATTTGTTTAGTGTTGGTCCGCCATGTTTTCATTACAATATATAATTCGGCTTGTCTATGATAGTGTGGCGTATCAACTTGTCTATTTATTCCATCTATCTATCTATCTACCTATCTATCAATATATCTATCCATTTAATTCATCACTCAATCTATCTTTCCATCCATCCACCCATCCATCTCCCAATCTATCCATCAATCTATATATCTATCTATTTATCCATCCATCTATCTACCAGTCAATCCATCTCCCCATCCACCCATCCATCTATCACCAATAAATCACACAGTATCCTCTCCCCACAGCCACCCCATCACTCACAAGCGCCCCATTCCATTACATACATTTTTTCTCCTCTCCTTCCTTCCCATTCAGTCGTGACGCTCTGTCCCACCTCAAGAGGCCCACACATTTCATCCTTTGGTTACATAAGGGTGCTTCCATTTCTCCCTCCACAAGTATGAGAGGATTAAATATATGAATTAATGATACGATTCCATTAATATCACAAATAATACTCGTACATGACGTTGATAAATATATACAACTACAGGTATATTCTGAAATAAATTGATATTGGGTTTAAAGACAGACAGATACAGACTGACAGAAACGTAAATCTAGATAATGAATGAAATTAATAAATAAATAGAAGTAGAGCAGGAAATACATTGATAAAGGACCTAAAGACAGACAGACAGACAGACAGACAGACAGACAGACAAACATACATTATTTCTTATATTCCCTTTGAAATCATGTGAACCTCCAACAAATTTGAAATCACAAATGTAACTAAAAATAATTAAATAAATATACACACTGAACATTCTCTCACTCACCCTGGACC
This sequence comes from Scylla paramamosain, assembly GCF_035594125.1. NCBI lineage: Eukaryota > Metazoa > Arthropoda > Malacostraca > Decapoda > Portunidae > Scylla > Scylla paramamosain. The sequence goes on along the minus strand of NC_087170.1, from coordinate 22,067,202 downwards.
AACACTCTCTTCCTGTGCTTATCTGTGTTCTCTCTAGTTTTTGTCACCACCACCACCACCACCACCACCACCACCACCACCACCACCACCACCATCACCACCACCATTATCACATCACAGTTTTTCTAATTCATATCACGAACTTAATCACCAGTAGCAGTCCATATTCTCTCTCTCTCTCTCTCTCTCTCTCTCTCTCTCTCTCTCTCTCTCTCTCTCTCTCTCTCTCTCTCTCTCAACTAGTTTGAGATAAGCGCTATCAGCTAAGACCACCTGCTTTGTGGGAACGGGAGGAGGAGGAGGAGGAGGAGGAGGAGGAGGAGGAGGAGGAGGTGGAGGTGGAGGTGGAGGTGGAGGAGGAGGAGGAGGAGGAGCTAGTTTTATTGGAAAATAAATAAATTCATAAATTTAAGTCGCGAATCTGGATCGAGGAGAAACTGGGACTGGAAGAAGAAGAAGAAGAAGAAGAAGAAGAAGAAGAAGAAGAAGAAGAAGAAGAAGAAGAAGAAGAAGAAGAAGAAAAATAAGAAGAAGAAAAGGACAAGATAACGCAAACATCAAACCAGGTAACATTTCAAGGAAGAATAATCTCTCTCTCTCTCTCTCTCTCTCTCTCTCTCTCTCTCTCTCTCTCTCTCTCTCTCTCTCTCTCTCTCTCTCTCTCCACTTTTCTCAAACTGTGAATGGTCTAGAGACAAACAAAGAAGTAACAACAAAAATATATAAAAAAAAAAAAATTGAAATATAAAAGGAAGGAAGGAAGGAAGGAAGGAAGAAAAGGGAAGAACATACTAAGAGAATGAAATAAGATGAAAAGGAAAGAAGATTTGAAAAAAAAGATAAAAACAGGGGGAAATGAAAAGAGGAAATGAACGCACATTACAAAGAGAGGTGGAGGAAGAGTGGAGAGGATAAAGAGTGGAGGGAGAGAATGAATAACAAAGTGGTAAAGGTGAGAGGAAGAGAGGGAGAGGGAAGAGAAGGGAGAGGAGGAGGAGGAGGAGGAGGAGGAGGAGGAGGAGGAGGAGGAGGAGGAGGAGGAAGTGACACGTGGTATGAATAGAGAGAGAGAGAGAGAGAGAGAGAGAGAGAGAGAGAGAGAGAGAGAGAGAGAGAGAGAGAGAGAGAGAGAGAGAGAGAGAGAGAGAGAGAGAGAGAGAGAGAGAGAGAGAGTAAAAACAGGTAGGGGAAGAAGAAAGGAAAGTCTGAAGAAGAGACGAGGTAAAAAAGATAAATAAATAAGTGAAAGAAAAACACCCAAGGGGAGAGAGAGGCAAGGAAGTGAAAATGAAGGGAGAAGAGAAGAAAGAAGGAATGGGGAGGGGAAGAGGAAGGGGAAGGAGAAGATAAGTCACCTAACACACCCATACTAAGAATAACTGTCGACACATATTCGTCTATGTGTGTGTGTGTGTGTGTGTGTGTGTGTGTGTGTGTGTGTGTGTGTGTGTGTGTGTGTGTGTACTCAGGTCATTTGCGTGCGTTTTCTCGAGGTGCTCCACACACACACACACATACACACACATACATACAGACTTTAAAAAAAAAAATACCCTTCACAAAACACAGACAGGAAGAAATTAACACCTTTCCATGCAGGAGAGTGAATACTGGGAAGAGGAAGGAATGAAGCGAGGCAGTTGTGTATGAAATGATCAACGCGTGACTGAAAACCTGTGAAGGAAAACGGGTGTGTGGACTGCTGAAAACATGGAGAGTTAGAACTTTTTTGTTCGTGAACTGAACCTAACTGAACCGACCTATAGGAGGAGCTACCATTACTACTACTACTACTTCTACTATTACTACAGATGGACAGACACAGATAAACATAGATAATTTACTAACCATATAACACACTAGCCACATCTCAGACATCGATGTTATCAGCCTCATCAGTCAATGGAGGGCAACTGCATTTATTATAGAAAAAAAATACTCCCTTGATGGACACACTGACACACTAACCTTGCCAGACAAACTAGTGACTGACGATGATGATGATGATGATGATGATGGTAGTGGTGGTGGCGGTGGTAATCTAATAAACTCATTTCGCTAGGAGTCATAAGCAGCTTAACACCAAAACAATTAACAGGGAGACATGATCAAAAACAAATTCCAGTTAATACAATAAATATAAATAAGTAAATAGAATGAAAGTAAGTGAATTGACCTAAAACTTATTACTGCACTGAATTACTGACTGAGTGACTGACTGAATGGATAAATAAATAAGTGACCGAGTGACTAGGACGAAAAAAAAAAAACTGAACTGACTGGATATCTGAACGACTAATTTAATAACTGGCTTACTGACTCCACGACTCTCTTATCCTACAGACAGACTGACTGACTGAACCAATCCTTATCTTACTGAAATGTAATCCTAGTGACTACCTGACTGTCTGAAATGAATAACTGACCCCAATACTATCCTACCTTGCCTTGATGATTGAATCCTGCACACACAAACACACACACACACGCGCGCGTTAACCAGATAGAAGCGAATTCCTGGCGATAAAAGAGATAGGGAAGCAGGGCGTGATTATTTGGAATGTTATCGCGAAAGCTTGACTCACCACACCTTCCACTGCTGCTCTGCGAGGCTTGTGGGAGGGCGAGAGGAATGTCGGAGGAGGAAAGCTTAGAATGTGGGTGTGAAGAGACTGTGATGATAGTAATGAAGAGAAGTGTAGAATATTAAAGGTTAAATGGATGTAAGGAGGAGGAAAGGCAAGTGAATGAATGAACGAATGAGTGAAGATACGTTAAGTTGATGAATGGATAATTGGGAAACGATAAAAATGGATGAAAGAAAATGAATCATGAATGCAGTATAGATGACACTACTACTACTACTACTACTACTACTACTACTACTACTACTACTACTACTAATCCACGTGCTGCAGTATACAATTGGCGTTAAGGTCACATCTACACCATATTCCCCACCGTCACGTCTCTTCAGGAGCCCCGCAGCGCCCACCGCTTACCTCCCTGCCTCAGTATCACCGCCACTTACTCGTTTACCAGAATCGTCCAGCCACAGAAGCGCCCTTTGCCCCGCGCTACAAAGTTGTGGGCCAATTTTTACCCGTGACTTTGTTTTTTTGCTCCAGTGACCTCGATATTCTCAATGGCAAATCATTCGTGTTGGAAATGTAGTCGTTGATTGGCGTAACTTTTCCTGTCTTTTATTTTTTTTTTTTTTTGGGGGGGAGGAGGGGGAGGGGAGTTGGAATTATTCATTTATTTATTTCCGCTATTTCGTGTTTGTAGTTCAGTTGTTCATTGTCGAAACCTTACCTATTATTTTTTCTACTGATCAAAACATCCTTTTCTCAGTATGACCATCATCTTTCGATCCTAACATTCCATATAATTTCCGTACACTACATCTATTCATTCATTCATCTTTTATTGTATATATATATATTCATCATTACAGTTTTGAGGGGAGCTTTCTGTTAAATGTTCAAGTGAAAAGCATATTATACTATAGATGATAAAAATTATAGTGTTTATTTTTTTTATTATTTTTTTAATGCAATGAAATGGAGGGAACATTTAATTGTATGTGAATATATTGAATTTATTACTTATTTCTTTCCCTAACCTTGAGACAGCAGTAGCTAGCTGCTAGTATTAAAGGTACTAATGATTCATCATCTGCCTAAGAAAGACTAACTAATTAGTCATTTAATTGACTAACCTATGATCCACTTTACTAATGTGGTTAGTAGAAGCAGTGAACAGTACGAAGGCATTAGTCAGATATATTTGAGTAAGACCATACTCAGGTTGAGTGCTCAGTTAGTCACAAATTGACTAACATTATGTTTGTCACTGTAACTAATGCTGCCACTCGTTCTAGACCTCATGGGTTTTACTAAGAAAAGTTAGTCAGCACGACTAACTTTGGTTTTGTGTGGCGTGATCCGTTACGTTAAGTCTCCCATCAACAACAACAACAAATCCAAACCACAAGTGCCGAAGTGACGTGCCTCAAACCAACACACTCAGATTATGAAGGAAAACATAAGCGGTTCCTGTGTGTGTAGTGGAAGCAGGAGACAACACGAAGCTGGCAGAAAAGGCGCACTGACTCACTGACTGACTCATTCACTGCCTAACTTTTAAATACTGATGTGATTCTGTGACTGTGGCTAGCCTGGAGGAGGAGGAGGAGGAGGAAGGGAGGGTATGATGACGAGAACAGCTATTAATGATATTTTGACGCCTCAAGAATTAGGTCATTATGTGTCATCACCGACAAGAAGAAGAAGAAGAAGAAGAAAGGAGACATGCAGGCGCCGAAGGTTTACTAACAATCCTGAGGTGAAGCGGAAGGAAGGCATTTGTCACCACCCCAAAATCCGACTATGTGAATCTTGCTCTTGCACTGAACACCGACACTAGAAGGGAACCAAAATCTACAACATATTAAACTCACACAACCTTGAACTAACTTATTTCCTAACGCCCCTTCTTCCTCTTCTCTTCTCCCTCCCACACACACAGGCCATCTTTCACCTGTCGTGGCTGCCATTAACTCTCCCACGCAACCTGGTCTCTACAAGCAGGTAACGCCCCTACACTAGAAAACTCATTCGTCCTTGTGTGGCTAAACGCTTGATACACAAATGCTATTGCTATATTTGCTAGAGTGAGTGCAGTATGCAAATAACTCACATATTCTTGCAATATTCTAATATTTTCCTTGCGCTCTTGCATCCCAGTCGCTTTCGTAAACTGGACCAAGTTGTGAAGCCGCGCCATTCAACGTCTCATCTTGACTGGGACTTGCGCTGCGTGAGGACCCAAGGACACGAGGCAAGCTGGCCACACAACACTCCCAAGTCCTTATTCATTTACCGACCGACCAGCAGGGACGATGTAAACAAGAGGCTCCACTTGCACGTTTTCTGTTCAAGACTGCCGCGGTGTGCCAAAGAATAGCTGGGCGCTCTGAGGCCAGTTTCTGAGCGTCTGATTTGTGATACTTTTAACAGACTTTAGTGGAAATTACTGGAGTTTTTAAGAGGGTTTTGCAGTAATATAAGGGTCATAATTTGATGTCCATTATCTCTTAAGTCAATGTTCTCTAGTACACATAATCTTTCACACAGATATATTATTTTGATTATTTATTTATTTTATTTTATTTATTTATTTATTTATTTATTTATTTACTTATTTATTTTTTGCTTCTGGATGAAAATTCTTCTCCATAATCACCTACAGCATTAGTGGTACTCCTCTTCTCGTATCATAGTTTGTTACATAGTTCTACAGTTGAGGCGGGACGGAATTACACTACTAGTCTTTCTTTTATGAATACCAGTGCAATCCTTCATTCATCCAGTCAAGACAAGATGAAATTAAACTCTCATTCTTTCTTTTATGTGCACCTAACTAATCTCTTATTTATCTGTACATTTTATTTATTTATTTTATTTTTTTATTTTTTTTTTTTTATTTTTTTTTTTGCAGTGTCCTGAATGTCAGCGAAGGACGTCCACAACACTAAGTGGGTAATAACACTCAGCTGATCTCTCGTGTAAATTTTGGTCAGTCCAACACACACACAAAAAAAAAAAAAATAAGAACAGGAATGTCTAGCCTCGACTCTTGCCAAGTGAGTGTTATGCGCCGCCGTTGTCACTCCTCTTCCCTCTCCCAGATGTTGCCTGTATACAAAAGCCTCGTCTGTGCGTGTATGGAGTTTCTCGTATATGCACACTCCCAAAACACTTGTAAACACGCCGGACTCATATTCTTCTCACTGTTTCATTTCTTTCATCTCAGTCTTCAATTTCACGCAGCTACCTCGGGCTTGTGTATGGAAGTGTAAGACGTGCTGCCCTCCATACACACGACGCAGGATACGCCCAATAAAAGTTTACGACCTGATAACAAGAAACAGCGCGCTGATAATGCGATTGTAAATACTTGGCATGAAATCAAGGCGTGGGAACTGAAGTGTCTGATATTTTTTTTGTTGAAATAATGAAAATAAATATATGAATAAATAAATTAGATAGAATGAAACAGAAAGTACTCTACGTGCAATTCTATTCCGTTGAAAAGATTAAATAGTACCAAAGGAAGAGAAAAATATTGTATATATACTAATGGAACCCCGTTGAAAAAGAAATTATACAAAAAAAAAGAAAACCGTGATGAGAAAATAAATAAATAAATAAATAACGTACATGTAGTAATGTTGCGTTGAAAAAAAAGTGAGGAAAATAAAATAAACATAAAAACAAATTAATACTATACGTGGAAATGCTTCGTAGGGAAAAAAAAAATCCCCATGTTTTTCTTTCCCTGCGAAATTAACTTACAGAAAAAAAGTATAAACAATTTTTTTCCATCCAAAGTTTTTTTTTTTGCCTTTCACATGTGTTAAATACAGAAAAAAACTCACCCTCTCTCTCTCTCTCTCTCTCTCTCTCTCTCTCTCTCTCTCTCTCTCTCTCTCTCTCTCTCTTATACACACTGCATCGCCCCCGCACAGTGTACCCAAACGTCCCTTAGCGACCCCCTCAACCCCCAGCGCCCCCCTCACCACCTTCCCACTGCAGTAATGTTCCAAGGGTGCAGGGCGCGTGGCGAGCATCAGGGTGTGGGATGAGCTGCCAGTGTAATGTAGTGTAGTGTACCTGTGTGATGCAGTGTACCTGTGTGCCTTGGAAATATAAGCTTTAGGAAAATATAGACTCGGAAATGCAAGGTTGACAAAGTACAGACTCGTAAAATATGTTTCATAAATATACGTTTCGATTCATAGGCTCAGCAAGGGCCAAGAAATACGGATCCATAAAATACGAACTGAAAAAAACAGAAATACAGATTCAAAACTGCACGCCAAGACATCACAGGCGGTGGGCAGCCAAGACTCGATCCCTCCCCCACCTATCCACCACCCACCCACCAGCCCACTCCCCTCACCCACCAGCCCACCAGGGAACCCACAACACGCTGTCTCTATGAACACCACCTGACGGCCCAATAAAGGAGTGTAATAGCCTATGGAACGTGGACGACCGCTCTCTCTCTCTCTCTCTCTCTCTCTCTCTCTCTCTCTCTCTCTCTCTCTCTCTCTCTCTCTCTCTCTGCATTATATACACGGGCGCACAAACTTCGTGTTACTTTTAAAAATACAGGAAACTGCTTAACACAACTGACAGAGAGAGAGAGAGAGAGAGAGAGAGAGAGAGAGAGAGAGAGAGAGAGAGAGAGAGAGAGAGAGAGAGAGAGAGAGAGAGAGAGAGAGAGAGAGAGAGTCCACGTTCTATAGACAGTCAAATAAACACTCAACCGATCAGTCAGTCAGTCAGTCAGTCAGTCAGCCAACCAGCCAGTCAGTCAATCAGCCAGTCAGCCATTTATCCACCCATCCATCAAGCCAAACATCCATCCATTCATCCACCCATGAAGCAAGCCACCCATCCAAACATTCATCCATCTATCCAGCCAGCCAGCCAGCCAGCCAGTCAGTCAGCCAGTCAGTCAGTTAGCCTCGCAGACAGACAAACACACGTGTCCTCTTTTCCTCTTGCTCACACACGCGTGCCCAAGAGGCTTAACCCGCCGATCAATCTCTTACAGTGCAAACTCCTCTTCAGTTCCCCTCTTTCCTTCCTTCCCCTTCCCCCTTTCCTTCTTTTTTCCTCTTTCTTCCTTCTCTCCCTCGCTCCTCACCCATCCTTTTCAATTCTCATGTTCGCCTCTTCATTTGAGAGTAACTGCGCAAATACGTAGATGGAGAAGAGAGAGAGAGAGAGAGAGAGAGAGAGAGAGAGAGAGAGAGAGAGAGAGAGAGAGAGAGAGAGAGAGAGAGAGAGAATGTAATCGATATCTGAATGCATCTGACGGCTCGGCATAACAATATATAGAGATTTAATTAGTGTTCAATGTTTGTTTATTTCCGTGTCATGCTTGTCCTTTGTCTAGCCTCTCTCTCTCTCTCTCTCTCTCTCTCTCTCTCTCTCTCTCTCTCTCTCTCTCTCTCTCTCTCTCTCTCTCTGTGTCATGTAGATATTTTATTTTTGTGTGTTTTTTTCTCTCTCTCTCTTTAATTTATTCCTTCATCTATTAGTGTGTGTGTGTGTGTGTGTGTGTGTGTGTGTGTGTGTGTGTGTGTGTGTGTGTGTGTGTGTGTGTGTGTGTGTGTGTGTGTGTGTGTGTGTGTGTGTGCAATATTGACTGCAGGCTGCTATTGGGTTTTCCTCTCCACCCTCTGTCTGTCTGTCTGTCTGCCTGCCTGTCTGGGGTGTGGCTCGCCGTCCCCTGTGCCCTTCCTCCCCTACTACCGCATCTCTCTCTCTCTCTCTCTCTCTCTCTCTCTCTCTCTCTCTCTCTCTCTCTCTCTCTCTCTCTCTAATACATCCCTCAGTTGACAGTATCATTTCCTTCACTTTGTTATTCTCTCTCTCTCTCTCTCTCTCTCTCTCTCTCTCTCTCTCTCTCTCTCTCTCTCTCTCTCTCTCTCTCTCTCTCTCTCTTAAACCCTCAACTTTAACCAGCCGACTAAGTACCCCCTCCCTTCCTTCCTCCCTCCATTCCTCCCTCCTTCCCTCCCGCCCGCCATCCCAACAACCCTCAGTCTCTCCCTGTTTCTGGGTGGTGCCTGGGACATGCGTGGACACCTGCACTTCTGCACACCCACCCACCAACACCCAGCACTCCCACGGATGCAGCAACACATCGATAACTTTTTTTTTTTTCCATTAATATACTGTACACTTGTATGTTCAGACTTTTCCACTCTCTCTCTCTCTCTCTCTCTCTCTCTCTCTCTCTCTCTCTCTCTCTCTCTCTCTGGATGACTTTATCCTGTTATTAATACGTAGCAACGTTTATTTTTCCCAGTAATGTTTTTTTTTCTCTTCCTTTCTTTGTTTGGTAACGTTTCATTGTTTTTAGTCAACAGGAAGGGAAGAGAGAGTGAGAGAGAGAGAGAGAGAGAGAGAGAGAGAGAGAGAGAGAGAGAGAGAGAGAGAGAGAGAGAGAGAGAGCAGTATCACTCGTCATGTGTTGCCATCTTCTCAGTTCTCCCTCCCTCCCTCCCTTCCTTCCTTCCTTCCTTCCTTCCTTCCTCCCTTCCTTCCTTCCTTCCTTCTCTCTTTCCCTCCGTTCATTCACTCATTCCATCTTCTCTCTCATTAAACATGAACATTATAATTAAGACTTTTTTTCTTTTCATTTTTTTTTTTTTTACCTCTCCTCTTCTTCCTTTTCTCCTCCTCTTCTTCCTCTTCCTCTGTGTCGTCATGTTGTTACGATCTTCCTCTTCCTTCTCCTCCTCTTCTTCTTCTTCCTCCTCTCCTTCTGCATGCCTCGGCTGCCACACCCATTTATTGCACTCTCCTCCTCCTCCTCCTCCTCCCTTCCTCCTCCTCCTCTCTTCTGTTTCTGCATCGTCACCTTTCATTTTTTTGCTCTCTCTCTCTCTCTCTCTCTCTCTCTCTCTCTCTCTCTCTCTCTCTCTCTCTCTCTCATCCTTCAATCCACCAAACCTCACTACTTAGCCACTCTCTTCCTCTCCCTTCCTCTCTCCCTGTCTCCATGTCCCTCCCTCCATCTCTCCCCTCTCCCTCTCCCTCTACTTTTTGTATACCGAGAGAGGGAGAGTGAGTGAGAGATGACTGCGCCCTCTTCGTTTCTCCTCTCTTCTTCTTCCTCTTCTTCCTCTTTCCTTCTCATTCTCTCCCTCTTCTTTTTTTAATATTTCTATGTATTTCATTTCTCCTCTTCCCTCTCTCTTTCTTTTTTCCTTTGTCGGTTCAGCTTCGTGATTTACTAATGAGAGAGAGAGAGAGAGAGAGAGAGAGAGAGAGAGAGAGAGAGAGAGAGAGAGAGAGAGAGAGAGAGAGATTTACATAGCTTTATCCTGTTTCGTAACTCTCTCTCTCTCTCTCTCTCTCTCTCTCTCTCTCTCTCTCTCTCTCTCTCTCTCTCTCTCTCTCTCTCTCTCTCTCTCTCTCTCTCTCTCTCTCTCTCTCTCTCTCTCCCTTCCTGTCCTATCACCTCTACTCCATTCCCTCCTTCCTCCCCTCCCTTCTCTCCCCCTTCCCTCTTCACCCCTCCATTCCTCTCCTCCACCCCTCCCTTTTTTCTAACTGGCGGGCGCAGCAGCATCTTACCTGTTGCTTAATTTGATATAAGACCCTTTATATGTGTGTGTGTGTGTGTGTGTGTGTGTGTGTGTGTGTGTGTGTGTGTGTGTGTGTGTGTGTGTGTGTGTGTAAATTCCTCAGTCCGTCTCTCCTTCCCTTCTCTTTCCTTCTCTTCCTCTCTTCCTTCCCTCCCTTCTTTCATCTATCTCTCAGTGTTCCTCCTTCCTGTCTTCCTCCCTACCTTATCTCTCCTCCTTCCTTCCCTCCTCCTTATCCTCTTCTCATCTTTCGCTCTCACTTCCACTGTCATCTCCTTTCTACGCCTCCCTTACTCTCTCTCTCTCTCTCTCTCTCTCTCTCTCTCTCTCTCTCTCTCTCTCTCTCTCTCTCTCTCTCTCTCTCTCTCTCTCTCTCATTCCTCTCCTCCACATTCCGTTCTTTCTTCACTGACTTATCTTCCCAATTAATTAAAAGAAATCATTATGGTATTTTTCAGCAATCCTTTATTTTCTTTATTGTTATGTGATGTGTTCTTGTTTTCCTCCTCCTCCTCCTCCTCGTCATTTCCTCTTTTTTTTACCTGTCTGTCCTCCTCTCCTTCCTCTTTTTTTTTTCTCCCTCTCTCCTTTCTTCAAGTTGTCAACCTGTCATTAGCTAGCCACCTGCTTCTCATTAATTAGTTCACTTATTTCACTTCTTACCTGAATTGCATTTTTCTCTCTCCCTCCTTCATTCCTTTTCCTCCGTTCCCCTCCTGCCCCCTGCAGAGCTCCTCCCTTCCTCCATCCGTCCTTTTCTCCCTCCTTTCTTCCAGGTTTTCCCTCCCTCCTACCCGTCTCTTCTCACCCGTTACCTCGCCTTTCACTCTTTCCCTTCCTTTCACGTAGCTAACTTCCCTCTCCCTCCTTCCTTTCCCCTCCCATTCTTTTTTCCTCCTCCCTCCTTCCTTTTTCTGTTCCTCTCAATCCTTTTCCCCCAACGTAAGTATCTTCCCTCTCCGTTCATCCTTTACCTCCACATTCTTTTTCTTTCTCTCTCTCTCTCTTTCCTTGCCTGTCTTTCATCCCCTTTCCTCGCCCAGCTTCCCTTCTGTGAGTCTATCGAGGCATGGCGGCGGAGCAACACGTAAGACACACAGCAGGGCTAGAAATACACTGCAGTCCCTTGGTGGGTGGACAGGAGATGGAGTGACATGGGATAGACGAGCACCAGACAGCAGTGAAGGAAAGGGTTATAGTTTGCTAATGCTAATGATGATAGTGGTGATGATGAATGAGATGAGAGAGCAGTTAGGTGTGAGTATATTGGTAAAGCAAATACTAAGCTTAAGAAAGGATAAATAGAAGCAGGCTAGGGAAGAGGAATGGATTTGTAAGTAGTGAATATAATCAACACTCAGTTTGCTGCCTTCTCTGCAAAACTATTAAAGATAAATGTGAAAATTAATAAACAAAATAAATAATGAATAGATACACGTTTAGTCTCCACTGCTTTATAGAAAAACCTAACAATCTTGATGACCTGTCAAGATTAGCTGCCAAAAGACCCGAAGTGACGTACAACTGAACACTTAGGAACAATAATCTAGCAAACGAAACTCAAACAACTACATCGAAGGCTTCTGGTGAGTCTGAGGCAACAACAAACCTTCAATAACCTTCCCCATGAAAGAAAATAACCATGAATCAGTTATGAGAGCCTGAGGATTGCCTGTGAGCCGATCTTTGCACAATAGACTGCCAATCAGATATAATACGGGGATAAGATACACGCTGAGGAGACTCCCTACTGACGACACACTGAAAGGCATTGAATGGTTGGGATGTCAAGGAAGTGGTTCGTGCGTCTGAGAGATTAGAGGTATCAGTCTCTTCAGGGACGAGGTGAATGTGAAAGCAAAGTTACAGCATGAAGGAATGGGGACCAGGAAAGGGTGCTGGCATTAGATACAGCTTTTTGATTGGTTGATAAATGAATAGATTGATGGATAGATAGATAAATGGATAGATAGACACGTAGGAACATAGATAGGTAGTAGATATGTAGATAGACAGAATGATTAAATGACAGAAAGTGAAAGACAAGAAATATAAAACAGAACGATGGATAGACAGATAAATAGATACATTACAAAACAAGCACAACAGAAAGTAAAATAGAAAAAAAAAAAAAAAAACAGGCGTGAATCTGTCCCCAAATAATCAACAAACAAAACAAATAAGTCACACACATACACACACACACACACACACACACACACACACACACACACACACACACACACACACACACACACCACCACCACCACCACCACCACCACCTCTACATTTCACACGTCCGCGGTTCACACCAACACTCGTAATCCCAACAATCCATTACCCAGGGCCCCAAGAACTCCATGACCGCTCTCTCTCTCTCTCTCTCTCTCTCTCTCTCTCTCTCTCTCTCTCTCTCTCTCTGCAACCGTCTCTCCCTCGCTGCCTGCGTTTCTATTCTTCCCTTCAATCTTTCTCCCAGCCTCCCTCCCAACTACCCTTCCTTCACTTACTCTTATTATCCTTCTTACTTCTCCTTCTTCCCTCCTTCACTCTTGTTACTCTTATTATTCCCTCTTTCCCTCTCTCACTCCTTATTACTCATTTTTCTTTCCCTCCTTTCCTTCCTCACTCATTCTTGTTACCCTTGCTTTCTCTCCCCACTACACACACACACACACACACACACACACACACACACACACACACACACACACACACACACACACAGCGAGTATGAAATCTCCAGCTGGTGCAGTGCTGGAGGTTTTGCGATGCGGGTCTGAGGTGTGCTGAAGGCCGCCATCTTTTATCCTGGAGGAGGAGGAGGAGGAGGAGGAGGAGGAGGAGGAGGAGGAGGAGGAGGAGGAGGAGGAGGAGGGTCTTGCTCTTCTCTCAGACAGCAACCTCCTCCTCCTCCACCTCCTTTTTAATGCTAAGGGTTTGTGGGAGAAGGATTTAATTTCGCCGTCTCTCTCTCTCTCTCTCTCTCTCTCTCTCTCTCTCTCTGTCTGTCTGTCTGTCTGGCATGGCAGTGCTCACATTTCGGAGGAGTAGAGACGAGAGGAAAGATTAGAGGAGAGAGAAGAGAGATTAGAGAAGAAAGGAGAAGAGAGGAAGAGAGAAGAGAGAAGGATGAGGGAGCAAGGGAATAGAACAAGGAGGTGAAGCGAGGAGAAGCAATGGACAGAAGAAGGAGGAGGAGGAGGAGGAGGAGGAGGAGGAGGAGGAGGAGGAGGAGGAGGTGAAGGCAACGCATCATTTCTCACATTATCCCATAACGATTTCCTCCAATCATGAGTGAGGAGCTGAAACGATTAGCCAATCAGCGACGACTTAGCATCTTTATTGAGCCAACACAATCCCTCGTGGCGGAGCTCCAATATCCACTCCACTTTCTCCACTAATTGACTCACTCCACAATTCTGATCTCTTCCCTTCCTTGACTTCTGAATCCAAAGCCATTTTTAATCCACATCATCCACATTATTTGTATCCACACTCATATTTATCCTATCCACTCCACGTCCTCCGTTGTCTGACTCCACAATCCGCATCCCAATACTTGACTTCCGAACCCCAATCCACTTTACTCCACATTATTTGTATCCACACTCACAATTACTACTCACATTCTTTTATGATCCATGTCCTTTCCTCCACTCCACTTTCCAGTCCATATGATCCATCCACATGTCTACAATCCACATAATTCCACACTTATCACACTTAGATTCTTCCGTTACCCACATTTTTCCTTGTTGCACGTGTCATTTCAAACCCAGTCAACGTTATCCACATCAGTTTACTCCACTAAGTATATAAGAGGGATAATGAGCAAGGGTAACAAAATTTCTATATAAATAAAGCCCAAAGGATTAATCGAAACTAACATTAACTCTTCATTCACATTCCAAACTTGTTCACTGCACACCTTTAAGCTCCACACACACACACATACACACACACACGTCAGCATGCTCCGCACCCCCACTCCTTATCCACCTTTCAAGCTACCTGGTCCACACCTGTGCCTGTGGTTGCATCAGCTTCAAGGTCACACACTCTAGCCAAAAAAGTCACCAGATTTGGATGAATTTTCACGAGTCGCACTCCACGACGTTACGACACCGGCTGATTTTCCAGTCATTAAACGCATTTCTCTAGCACACAAAACAGCTCAGATAATACTAATGCGTGTACATTTTGCGTACCTGCGCTGGAGTAACGGCAGGTGTGTGGCAACGTTGTGTAAAAGAAGAACAAGAACAGGAACAAGAAGAACAAGAAAAATAAGAAACAAGAATACGAACAACAACAACAAAAACAACAACAAACTGGATACGACTCTACATTCAACCATCATTCAACGCCTCTAGAGAACGCACAAGTACATCATAAGGTAAACGGAAGAAAGGAAAGAAAAAAAAATGAAGAGGGAGAAAGATGGACGAGACGAACCGCCGGAGGACAACGCAAATACATTCTTCCAAAAATGAAAAAAGGGAAGGCGCGAATGGAGGAGAGAAAACACAATAGCCTCTTCACCTGTTGCTTGATCTATATTCCGCCACACCTGAGAGGCATTCAATCACAAGTAAAGAGTAGCATCAGGTGACACAGGAATGCTTGATAAACCTTTCCATCTCGCTCCGGGCAAGCTTAACAGAATGAATGAGATTTCCAACGAACGTGTGTATGTGTGTGTCTGCGTGTGTGTGTGTCCATCCTCTCTCTCTCTCCCTCTCTCTCAGTATACTTCGTGAATATCATAAAAACATCCATCGTGTCTGCGTGGGAAGTTTCGAGGGAAGAGACAAAAATGCGCATACAGTGGGAAGGAAAGAGGAAGAGAGAGAGGATGAAGAGAGATGGTGGGGAGAGAGAGAGTGGGATAAAAGAGTGGACAAGGATGAAGAGAAGCAAAGGGAGAGGAAGTGTGGTAGGAATGGATTGGAGAGGAAAGGAGAGGAGGGGCTGGAAGAGGAACGGAGAGGAAATAAAGGAAGAAAAGAGGGGGTTAAATGGAAAAGGGAAAGGAAAAGAGGAAATATGGCAAAGAACGATAGAAAAACGTGAATAAAAGAGGGAGAAAGAAAGGAAGAGAAAAATACGCCAAAGAAATGCAAGAAAAAGATAACCACTAAGAAAACGAGAGAGAGAGAGAGAGAGAGAGAGAGAGAGAGAGAGAGAGAGAGAGAGAGAGAGAGAGAGAGAGAGAGAGAGAGAGAGAGAGACAAAGAAAAGCAAGAAAATGGAAATAAATGAGGAAGGGAGAGAAGGAGGAGAAGGAGAAGGAAGAGGAGTAGGAGGAGGAAAAATGGCGAGGGTAGAGAGAAACGAGGCAGATTTGGAATAAGATGGTAATAAGGAAGAAAGAAAATGAGAAAGAAGACAAGAAAACAACAATGAAAGAATATTAGATACGAAAAGAAAGAGATTACAAAACAAAAAAAATAATAACAAGACAGGGAGAAAGAAGTAAATAGAAAACGAACACCAAGGAAGCAGAAAAACAAGGAAGAGAGAGAGAGAGAGAGAGAGAGAGAGAGAGAGAGAGAGAGAGAGAGAGAGAGAGAGAGAGAGAGAGAGAGAGAGAGAGAGAGAGAGAGAGAGAGAAATAAAAGCGAACAAAGAAACTGAAAGGAGACGAGAGCACAAAGAAGAGAGAGAGAGAGAAAGAGAGAAAGAAACAGCGAAAGAGAGAGAGAGAGAGACTGATGCCTGACACACACACACACATACGAGTACACACTAATGCAGAGAAAACGGACTGACGCAACTACATACAAGGCAAAGAAAAAGCGTGAATACAAAGCACTTTCTAAGCGTCAGTTCTAAAGACCAGGTGGGCGGCGGGTGATCCGGTTACCTGTTGCCAGCGATCAATGGGCCACGAACATATAATCCGTGATCGGTTGATGGCAGGCCAGCGTGAAAGAGTTAATCCTGTCACCCTGTTGCCGTGGAGGAGGAGGAGGAGGAGGAGGAGGAGGAGGAGGAGGAGGAGGGAAAAAATAGTAAAGAAAAAAAAACATCTTTTGGTTTTTATGAGGTTGTTTATTATAAGTTACACTAAAGCAAGAGAGATAAGATAGTAAAGGAGGAGGAGGAGGAGGAGGAGGAGGAGGAGGAGGAGGAGGAGGAGGAGGAGGAGGAGGAGGAGGAGGAGGAGGAATTTAAAAGGAAGGAAATTATAGTGTCAGAATATCCTCTTTGGTAAATCTAAACGTAATAATTATTAAAATAACTCCAATAATAACAATGAGAGAGAGAAAAAAAAGACAACTAAAGACGAAAAGACGAACAATGGTAATAATGAGAGGAAATGCACGGAAATGATAGCGACGAGGAGAAGGACAAGGAGGAAGATGCAGACAGTAAACAAACGTGACAATAATAGCGATCTGGAGGAGGAGGAGGAGGAGGAGGAGGAGGAGGAGGAGGAGGAGGAGGAGGAGGAGGAGGAGGCATGTAAAAGAACAGAACACAATGACAATGATGGAAAAAAGATAACTTGAATTGTATGAGATAAGGAAGATAAGTGAATTGTGAGGTGGTGGTGGTGGTGGTGGTGGTGGTGGTGGTGGTGATGATGATGATGATGATGATGATGATGTAATGATATAAAGTGATGCGTAAGATCCAACCAAGCTTACCTGTCAGCTGTGTGGCGTCAGTGTGACATAGCTGCAGCCCGCAACACTTCTCTCCCTCACCGGCCGCTGCAACACAAGGAACACTCATTGTAACACGGCACAACACTGCTCAATTGTAGCAACACAATAACATACTCATTGTAACACACACGGTACATCAGTCATATTCTAACACACGCTACAACACTCAAAGCTCCAACTGTGTGTGTGTGTGTGTGTGTGTGTGTGTGTGTGTGTGTGTGTGTGTGTGTGTGTGTGTGTGTGTTTTTTATTAGTGTGGGCAACCGCAAAATTATGATCACATTAAGACAACTTTACCACACCACCGGAAAACACACACACACACACACACACACACACACACACACACACACACACACACAATAGTAAGCCCGGCGAGGTAACACACAGGTGGCACGGGAGCTAATTAACAAAGGTAAACTCGCAACACGAAGGTGGAACAGAATAATTAACTAAGACGTTTTACGAGACTAACATTTGATCCTTCCTCTGCTCCTGTATTTTTCTTTCCTCCTCCTCCTCCTCCTTCTCCTCCTCTTCTTCCTCTTATTATTCCTCACGTA
The DNA here is from genome assembly GCF_035594125.1 of Scylla paramamosain. Lineage (NCBI taxonomy): Eukaryota > Metazoa > Arthropoda > Malacostraca > Decapoda > Portunidae > Scylla > Scylla paramamosain. The sequence continues at coordinate 22,049,788 of NC_087170.1, read as the reverse complement.
CTAGGCTAATTGAAATACGTCGTTCTCTTGTTTCTTTTATTTCTCTGAACTGGAGGAGGAGGAGGAGGAGGAGGAGGAGGAGGAGGAGGAGGAGGAGGAGGAGGAGGAGGAGGAGGAGGAGGAGGAGGAGAAGGAGGAGGAGGAGGAGGAGGAGGAGGAAGTACACGGCGTCACTATTCATTATCATTTCGCTATCATGACTTGACTATCATTACCAGTACTACTCTCTCTCTCTCTCTCTCTCTCTCTCTCTCTCTTGACCACCACCACCACCACAATCACCACCATCATAAAGTTAACTTCTCCAAACGCATTGCTGCACATAACGCCAAAAATTTCTTCTGATAACTTTAAAAAATTCTTCGATAAGTCAAAGGATTAATTAGCACCAACCCCTCCTCCTCCTCCTCCTCCTCTTCCTCTTCCTGCCTTCATAACTTTACCTCCTCCCCCCCAGTCCCCACATTTACCGTCCTAACTTTCTCTTCTCTGCAATCCTCTTCCCCTGTCTTTTCTGGCTTCCAACTCTTCCTCCCTCCCTTTCTCCCTATTCTCCCTTTTACCCTCCGACTTTTCTCCTCTCCTTTCTCCTCACTGTGTTTCATCTCTCCCTACTTCTCCTTCTTTATCCTCCTACTTATTTCCTCTCCTTGATCTCTTTGCTGTTCTTTCCATGTCTCTGCGCTTCTATCCTCGTCTCTTCTTATTTCATTATCCTACCTATCTTTTCTTTCCTTATATGCACCTATTCTCTTTGCTTTCCTGTTTTTCCTTTCACCCTATCAAGTTTTTCCTCTCGTATCCCCGTCTCTTCTCCATCTGCTTCTTCCGCCTTCCGTTTTCTCTCTCTTCCCTTCACCACAACAGCGGCGTGAGGCAATCTAGTTAGGAAAGCAGTAATACCTTAACTTGGTTCAATTTCTCACTGCAACGGATGAATTAGGAGGAGTGGGTGAGTTTGTGAAAGTTGTGTTAGTGTTCTGAGATGAGTAAAATGTAAACGAGGATGTAGATTGAAGATATAAAAGGGATGTAAATAAAATACTCGTATTCTTTTTGGGGTTTAAATTTGCATTAAGTTTTATTAATTTTATATCTTTATTTATTTTTTTATTATTTTCGTCCAATTTTATGTAAAGGGGAGAGAGAAAAAAAATAGAAAAATATGTGAAAGGGGGAAAAAGGAATGTAAAAAATAAGTGAATCAATGGAAACGAGAGGGGAACAAAAAAAAAGAAGACAAGGAAAATTAAACGAAAAGAGAAAAAAATAAATACCATTGAAAAACAGGAACATTTCAAGGAATGACTGATAAAAACAAGATAAAAGATTTGTAAAGTATGCGTGGAGAGAGAGAGAGAGAGAGAGAGAGAGAGAGAGAGAGAGAGAGAGAGAGAGAGAGAGAGAGAGAGAGAGAGAGAGAGAGAGAGAGAGAGAGTGGATAAACAAAGGTAATAAGTGTCGTCTGACCTCTAATAACGGGAAAGGTCAAGCTAGGTCATCCTTCCCTTCCCCCACGTCCCTTGAGTCCCACCACCACCACCACCACCACCATTAATCATTACTGCCACCACCACAGCGTCGCAAACACTTCACCATCACTTCCATCAACACCACCACCATCACAACACCTTTGCCTTCGTTCACATCCTCTATTTTCCTTTTCTTTTTTTTTCTTTGATGTACACTGAAAAACAAATGGAAAGGGAGAAAGAAAGAAAAGAACGATAATTATCTCCGTCTTTCTTTCTCTCTCTTTTTCTTGTTATTATATTTTGTTTATCAATGCGCCTTTTTTTTGTCTCACCTGGCTCTCCCACCCCCCACCCCCTCCGCCAAAGGCCACACACACACACACACACACACAGAGGCCAAACCACGCCTTGATCCACCTTGGCCTTACCTACTGCTTAATAAGTTCCTGTGAGAGACTTTAAGATTACCTCTCTCTCTCTCTCTCTCTCTCTCTCTCTCTCTCTCTCTCTCTCTCTCTCTCTCTCTCTCTCTCTCTGGTCTTTTCTCATTTTTTCTTATTCACTCATTCACTCACAATATGAAAGAATGAATGAATGAAAAGCCAAAGGTGGACTTGACAGTGATGCACACAAGGCAGTGCAGAGTGGTGGTGGTAGTGGTGGTGGTGGTGGAAAGGAAAGTCCCCAGCGAGGCATGACCGCGGCCACCATCACACGAGGCACCTTCCTTTGACTACCAGGCGTCAGGAGAAGCTAAATAAAAATAGACACACGACATGAAGTTGCACGGCCCTCTTGGTGGTGCAGGTCATAATAGCATTGATAATAGCAGTGCAGCGAATAATGGCAGGAATAATAGTAGTGTTCCTGGATGGGCGCCTGCGTGCATGAAGGAGAGGTGAGTGGTGACAAGACATGCACGGTCTCACGTTACTGGACAGGTGAACGGGAACACCTGGCTGTGGTGGTGGTGGTGGTGAGGATGACGATGCAACACTGCTGTACAAAGGTTCGTGTTCTTAAGTGTTTCAGTAATAATCCCAAATAATCTCAGCAAACTGTAGTAGTGGAAATTACTGGATGTTTGAAGGGCGCTTTCATGATTCTAGTGAAAGTTTAACAAGGCTTCCGCATCATCAATCAGAGAAACACCTTTGAAAACCTGATTAATGATCCCTGTAGCCTTTAAGAGAAAATAACGTGCTTTAAGAATCCCAGCACCCCTGTAGTTCAAAAGTATGCAGGACAGAGGCAGGGGAAGGAGGCTCATGAGGGAGGACCTGGGTGGTGGTATCAGGGGCAGCTAAATTCTCTAACTCCACCTTGGCAAGTGGACGAGGTGGGGGAGGCAGTGTGAGGGACGGCCTAAGAAGGTGTAATGAAGTGGAAGGATTCAGCTGAAGGAGTCTATGAAGAAGGAAGGACAGCTGGGTGAAAGGATGTGTCAGGCCCAACGGGTGAGGGAGGTGAGAGGAAGAAAAATGGACTCCACACACACACACACACACACACACACACACACACACACACACACACACACACACACACACACACACACACACACACACATAAAGGGCACAAAAAAAAAGGGACCATTTGGGTTGACTGTGTGAAGATTCCGGTCTGTAGTTCTGTTATGTTTAACCTTTACTACACCAACACCACAACCACCACCAACATAGTGTCACCACCCAACCACACACCATCAGTCTTCATTCCTTCCTCAACCCACAATATTTACAACCCCCGACCTCACCCAACACCCCCACATCCTCTCTGTTCCCTGTGTGTGTGTGTGTGTGTGTGTGTGTGTGTGAGT
>NC_087170.1:22033994-22043994 GCF_035594125.1 Scylla paramamosain | reverse complement strand
CGTATGAGCGATGATGAGCCGGGACACAGGACCTCATAGGATGACCGAAGAGGACTTGTGCTGGTGATCGCCCTTCCGCCCTCGGAGTGTTGCGCAGTTCCAGCAACCCGCGAGCGAACGCATCCTCGTCCAGGTGTCCCTGCTGTGTGGTCGTGAGGATCAGCTTCTTCACGGACTTGACCGCTGCCTCGGCGTGACCATTGGAGCGTGGATAATGAGGTGAAGATACACGATGCTCCACCCCCATCGAGCCAGGAAGCGCCGTACCGATGAAGAAGTGAACTGCGGTCCACCGTCAGTCCTCAGGAGAACAGGCACGCCCGTGTCGGCGAACACACCCCGAAGGACACGAACGAGCTGATCAGCCGATGCTGGACGTGAGCATGCAGACACGTGAGGCCACCCAGACAAGCGATCTACATACACGAGGTATGTACGGCCTGCTGCGTGGAAGTAGTCTGCAGAAACTGACTCAAACACCCTGCTGGGTGTGTCCGTGTCCTGCCAGAGAGGTTCGTTGGCTTGGCTTGGTAGGAGTGGACGGCATAGTGAGCATCCAGAAACGACGTTCTCAACGTCTCTGTCCATACCAGGCCAGTACACCGTTTGTCGGGCCCGTCGCTTGGTGCGCTCCATCCCCTGATGACTGTCATGGAGTCGCTCTAGTGTTTCTCGGCGGAGGCTGTGAGGAATAAGAAGCCTCGGCCCGTAAACCACCAGGTCGTCGTCTACGGCCAGCAGACTGCGCACCGGCCAGTACGTACGCAAGCGGTGATCGAGGTCGTGGCAATGATCAGGGAAGCCCTCGATGATGACGTTCTTGAGCAAGCAGTACTCCCGCCTCTTGCTGCTGCGGCACGTACCATTTCCACAGTCTGATCCTGGAGTGGTGCTAAGCGGACGCCGTCCTCATTGGTGGCAGATAACGCTGAGATGACCGCTGAGTGGAGAGGGTCGAGGTCACCAGAAGTAGCAGCATCCTCTTCCTCCACTGGGTCCTGTACTGGAGCACGTGAGAGGGCGTCGGGCACACAGTGATTGTAAGGGATTGTACGAGATGCTGTTACGGCGAAGGGTCGAGCGTCGTCTGTCAACTCGATGGCCATGGATCCACCAGCCATTGCACGTAAACCTTCCTTTGCTTCGAAGACGCTGGGAAAGGCCTTGATCACAGCAGCAGCGTGCCCCGCACGCTGCTGTGGCGTTGGGTCGTAGGAATGAGGCCAGCTGATCACTTCTGTGGGCGTAGATAGAGGTGGCTGCGAGGCGGTCGGGTACTTGATGGAGCTGTTGCCGGTGTGCTGTTCTTCCCTGCGTAGCGGTCGGATTTGAGCCGGAAAATCTTCGGGGAGGATTCCGAGAGCGATGGAATCGTACCAGCTAAGCAGCGCCCCCTTCACCTCCTTCACCACGCTCACAACAGTCTCAGCTTCCCTGTCGCCCAGTTGCAAGTGCGACGAGAAAGTTCCTACACAGGTGAGGGTGATTACCGGCAGCATAAAGTCCATCACCATCAGCGGGCGCCAAGCTGGAGGGCGGGATTCCAAGGAGTGTTGCCGTGTCGAGGCCAATAACGGTCGTTTCGGCCCCAGAGTCAGGAGTCCACGTAATCTTGTCTCTTCCAGCGGGATGTGTGGCGGTAATGAGCACCTGGGGCGCAGGTCGTGCCGTCACCGTCTTTGTGTATACGCCTGATAAGAGCTGGTATACACTGGCACTGGCTCCCCGCCTCGGGCCTGCACCGCGATGAGGAGAGACAGTTGAGGAACTCCTCGAAGCTCCTCGTCGTTTCCTCACTGTCTGCTGACATACACTCGCAAAATGCCCTCTTTTCCCGCAGTTACGACACACTTTATCTATTGCCTGGCATCCCCTTTTGTCACTGCGACAATTTTTGCCACAACGATAACAGCCCGTGGGGCTTGAGCCCCCGAAACTGCCCTTCCTGTAGTTCGAGACAGCGTTCACACCATGGCTCGAAGAGTGAGAGCCGCCCCTTAGTACTGCACTACACTGGTTAGCGCTCTCTGATGCTCTGCAAATATCTATGGCGTTTTCAAGGGTGAGTTTCTTGTTTTCCAGCATGCGTTTCAGAGCCACTTCGTCTCGTGTCCCAACGACAATTCTGTCACGCAGCTGATGGTTTATGCACTGGTCGCAAAAGTCACAGAAATTGGCGATTTCCTTTACAGCACATAAAAAGTCGTCAAAACCTTCTTGCGTTTCTTGCACGCGGGAGTAGAAGTCTCTTCTATCCATGATGATGTTGCGCTGGCTTCGCAGGTACTCACACATTGCATCGAGGATGGTTCTTAACTCCGCGTCTCTCGGTAAGCTTATCCCGTAGCGAAGTGTACGGGTCCACTCGTCGTCTAGGACAGCAGCGAGTGCCGCCCTCTGCTCAGCCAGGGAGAGACAGTCTATCCTGGCGAGGGTTACGTATCCTTCAAACTTATGGCGCCACGTGTCGAACTCACGTAAAGATGCTGACGCCGTTAAGTGAGGAATGATGGTGGCGGACGTCGGGAACCTCGCGCCCTGGGTAGACGTGCTGCGGGCTGTGGTTTCGCCTTCATTGCTCGCCGTGGTGCGACTGGGAGCTTGTGTCCCCACTCTCTCCAGCAGCTGGGTTAAACGCTCCTCGCGAGCCTGACTCTGCTCCGACTGTCGCGCTAGCAGAGCCTGACTCTGCTCCGACTGTCGCGCTAGCAGGGCAGCCAGCGCCTCCAACTGCTTCTCCATTCTGCGCCGTACCCACTGCAGCCTTGTCCTGATCCTACTCACTGCGCCATGTTCGACTCTTGACCAGCAGGGGCACAGGAAACGCAGGTAACAGTGCAGGTGTTTATTCACAGAAGGTGTGAACAGAAGGCTGGAGGTAGGTGATCTCCCGGCGCCAGGCCGCGCACTTCCACTTAACACGTATGACTGAAGCCTAGCTCGTTCACTCATACACGTATTCATGCCTCACACAAGTCTCGCTCATTCACTCGTTCACACAACTAGCTAACAACCACACAGTAGTAGTAGTAGTAGTAGTAGTAGTAGGAAAAATATCATGTGTGGAAAATTGTTGGGAGGAAAAAAAATGAGATATTGTCTGGAAAAAAAGAGAGATGCTTACGAAGTGTATTTTCTAACGTATTATTTGGGAGAAGGGGAAAAAAATGAGAGGAAAGAAGCAGCTGTGAGAAACGAGGAGGAGGAGGAGGAGGAGGAGGAGGAGGAGGAGGAGGAGGAGGAGGAGGAGGAGGAGGAGGAGGAGGAGGAGGAGGGAGATTAAGTTGTATAAGACGATAAAAATATGAAAGGTGAGAACTGTGAAAAGAAAAAAAAATGAACTTGGGAAGAAGAGAATAAAAGGATTAGACGGTAAAAGACACATAATAAAGAAAATGAAGAGGAGAGAAAGAAGAGAAGAAGGAAGAAAAGGAGAAGAGTAATCCGATATTGTCTCCCACACACCTCCCCACACCACTAACTCGGCAAGAAGAAGAAGAAGAAGAAGAAGAAGAAGAAGAAGAAGAAGAAGAAGAAAAAAGGTGATGATGATTATGATGATGGTGATGAAAGAAAGAAAGATAATCATCAACAACAACAACAACAACAACAACAACAACAACAACAACAACAGCAGCAGCAGCAGCAACAACAACAACAACTAGAGTTAATCGAAGTCCACAAATCTCATGTGTCAGAGCAACACACACACACACACACACACACACACACACACACACACACACACACACACACACACACACACACACACACACACACACACACACACAGGCAGAGAGAGAGAGAGAGAGAGAGAGAGAGAGAGAGAGAGAGAGAGAGAGAGAGAGAGAGAGAGAGAGAGAGAGAGAGAGAGAGAGAGAGAGAGAGAGAGAGAGAGACCACGTACACAAACACGAGGAATATTAAAGGAATGAAAGACGAGAGAAAAGAGAGAGAGAAAAAGAGGAGGAGGAAGAAGGAAGAGAGAGAGAGAGAGAGAGAGAGAGAGAGAGAGAGAGAGAGAGAGAGAGAGAGAGAGAGAGAGAGAGAGAGAGAGAGAGAGAGAGAGAGAGAGAGAGAAAACGGGAAGCGTGGGAAAATTAGACGACTCGTGGGAACGCGAAAACCAGATAAAAACACCACTTACCTGCATATGTCTGTGTTTCCCTTCCCCCTTTACCACTTAACTTAAAGACAGAGGAAGGGGTAAGAGGAATGGGACAGAGACAGAGAGAGAAAGAGAGAGAGAGTGGAAGAAGGGAGAGTGCAAAGTCAGGTGGGGGTATTAACGGGACTCTGGCAACTTCTCCTCTCCCCACCCCGCCCCGCCCCGCCTACTCCCTATTGACTGAAGGATAATAAGGGGAGGGGAAGAGGAAGAGGGGGAGGAGGGATGGGGTTCTTTTGATGCGATGTGGGATGGGAAGGAAGATGGATGGAGGAGAGTAAAGAAAGTGTGAGAAACGAAGGAGGAAGAGAGGGAGAGAGGGGAAGGAGTGGTGGCGAGAAGGAAAATGAAGACGAATTACTATAAGAAAGGGAAAAATAAGAAGAAAATAAGAAAGGAGGAATAAGAGTAAGAGCGAATGAAAGGAGGAGAGAAGGGGAGGGAAGAATAATAGAGGATGACAGCAGAGAGAGAGAGAGAGAGAGAGAGAGAGAGAGAGAGAGAGAGAGAGAGAGAGAGAGAGAGAGAGAACAAGGAGTAAGCAGAAAGCTGTGGACGAGAATAGAAAAAGTGAGAGTAAGAGGAGGAGAAATAGAATGAGGAAGAGGGAAAAGGAGAAGGGAGACAAATATGGCTGAGGAAATGAGAAGGAAAGTGGAGAGAGAGAGAGAGAGAGAGAGAGAGAGAGAGAGAGAGAGAGAGAGAGAGAGAGAGAGAGAGAGAGAGAGAGAGAGAGAGAGAGAGAGAGAGAGAGAGAGAGAGAGAGAATGATTATTGAAAAACCAGGTAACTCGTCAGTTTTAGTCAGTCAGTCAGTCAGTCAGTCAGTCAGTCAGTCAGTCAGTCAGTCAGTCAGCCGGTCAGTCAGTCAGTCAGTCAGTCAGTCAGTCAGTCAGTCAGTCAGTCAGTCAGTCAGTCAGTCAGTCAGTCAGCCACGCAAGTTATAAATTAGCTATTCATTCCATCAACTTGTCAGTAAATCAAAGAGTAAATTGCTTTCAATCACCAACTTTAACACACACACACACACACACACACACACACACACACACACACACACAACATTCACATCAAATGCACTGCTCGCGCCACCAAAAATATTTCCTTTTTCCTCTTTTTCCTCCTCCTCTTCCTCTTCCTTTCCCACCTTCGCCGCCTATTCAGTTATGCTCGTCTATTTGCTTTCCTCACCTCACCGCCTCGAGCCTCCTTCCTCCTCCTCCTCCTCCTCTTCCTTCTTCTTCCTTCTCCTTCTACTTTAACTTCCCTCTTCCTCTTTCATCTCCTCCTCCTCCTCCTTCTCCTCGTCTTCCTCCTTCAATATAACGGTAACGCCTTTACATGCATATATTTATTGACAATCAACTATTTCCTCACTCTTCCTCTTCTTCTTCTTCCTCCGACTCCTCTTCCTCATTCTCATCCCTCCTTAATGAGCGAAACAACACCGTAAGCTATTAAACACTCTCTCTCTCTCTCTCTCTCTCTCTCTGCTTTCTTGTTTCTCTGTTGGAATATTTATAGAGAGAAACGGCTGCGTGTGTGTGTGTGTGTGTGTGTGTGTGTGTGTGTGTGTGTGTGTGTGTGTGTGTGAACGTGAACATCTTGAGGGGAAATGAGTGATCGAGGTGAGAGAGGGAAGTCAGAGGGAGGCGATATGCAGGTGCTCTTCTACCCACCCCCTCTCTCTCTCTCTCTCTCTCTCGTGTGGGTGTGCAAGGCTTACACCCACAGGGATTATTATCAGTAGCGGGAGCAAGAGCAAGAAACGTCCTCTCCCTCCCACGGCCCACGCGCAACTGACTGACTGACTAACTGAATGACTGACCTGACTTGAATCCCCGAAAGTCCATTTGTTTGAAGGGCGAAGGCAAAAGGGAAGGGCGAAGGAAAGATGCTCTCTGCCACCAAGATTGTAATTGTCACAACCTCTGCATTTCTTCTCCCTTGTTTTCTCATTTACTGGTCTTAGTTTTTAGTGTTTGACAGAGAGAGAGAGAGAGAGAGAGAGAGAGAGAGAGAGAGAGAGAGAGAGAGAGAGAGAGAGAGAGAGAGAGAGAGAGAGAATCCCAATAAAATAATCAAATGAATTAACTAAAAGAACAAAAAAAGCGAACCCTAATTATAAATCGAGGCGGAAAAATGATGAATTCAAAATACAAAAAAATAAATAAATAAAATAAATAAGAAAGCAAAACTAATTATACATCAAAACCAAATAAATAGACAAAAAAGAAAAAAAAGAAAAAAGGAGAAAAATCACACGCAAAAAAAAAATAAATAAATAAAATAAACTAATAAAATAAATAGTAAAAAATCCGAACTTTAATTATACACAAAGGTTCAAAAACAGACTAGTCACTTAAACTCTAAAAAAGAAAACGAGTAATAATTTTCTACGTAGACAAACTGCTGCCCGGGTCATAATTCTCAAAAACACCTTAACTGTATTTTGTTACCGTTATAAATTTTACCTTCTGCTCTGCCTCTCTCTCTCTCTCTCTCTCTCTCTCTCTCTCTCTCTCTCTCTCTCTCTCTCTCTCTCTCTCTCTCTCTAGCTCTATTTCATTTTCCCTCTTACTCTCTTCCCCCTTCTTCGTCTCTCTCCGTTTTCTTCCACTCTTCCCCGTCTCCTCCTCCTCCTCCTCCTCCTCTCTCAAAATTTCCTCTTCTCCTGCTTTCTTCCCCTTCTTCCTCCAACTTTCTTCATTTACTCTATTGCTTCTCCTCCTTCTCGTTCTCTTAAAATTTCTCTCCTGTTTTCCTCTATTCGTCTCTTTCCTTATGCTTCTTCTTCTCTTCCTCTTCCCAAATTCCATGTTCTATCTCTTCTCCACTTCCTTTTCCTTCTCACTGTCTTCATTATCATCACTATATTCACTATTTCTCCTTTTGTATCATTTTCAGCCTCTCCCATCTTTATTTTCATCACTATTCATACCTTCTCTACTTCCTTTTTCTACTCCTTTTCTTCCTCCTCCTTGATGTCTCCACCTGCATCTCCACCCAGTAATCCACTTGTTTCCGTTCCTCCTCCTCCTCCTCCTCTTCTTCCCCTTCTTCCTCCATCTTTTGCTTCCTGGTCATTGCATTAAATAACTACTCCACTCCCCCTCTCTCTCTCTCCCTCTAATTCCCCCCTTCTTCCCCCAGGCATGCTCCTCCCCATCACCACGCCCCCCCCTTATCATCATCCACTTCCTCCCCTCCCTCCACCTTTATTATTCCCTCATTCCACTACCACCACCACCACCACCACCTCCAATCCACTTTCCCTCTTCCACCCTTCCTACATGTCATTGCTTCCTTACTTTCAACTCCACTAAGTAATTGCCATCTACTCTCTCTCTCTCTCTCTCTCTCTCTCTCTCTCTCTCTCTCTCTCTCTCTCTCTCTCTCTCTCTCTCTCTCTCTCGTCGGTAAAGCCAAACAATGAATTCTGCACCTTTGATGTGTCAGGAGCCTCATGAATTTTTGCCACAAATAAATTTCAGGCGAATTTTTTTACCTGGCAAAAATACGACGATGATTATTTTTCATTGATGATGGTGATGGTAATGGTGATGGTGGTGGTGGTGGTGGTGATAGTGGTGGAGGATATTGAAAGCCATGTCGTATGTTATCTATTCTTTATACTACTACTACTACTACTACTACTACTACTACTACTACTACTACTGCTGCTGCTGCTGCTACTTCCCATCTTTTTTTTACTCATCTTTTCTCTTCTCCTAATCTATTCAAACTCCATTTTCTACATTATCTCCTTGTCTTTTCTCCTCTTTCTCCTCCCCTTCCTTCTCTTTCTCACATCTCTTCGCCTCCTTTCCCTTCCCTCCTTCCCTGCACCAGAAAACGACCAAGGAAACAAAGCACAAGAAATTGGAGGGAAAAAAGGAAAAAAAAAGTCCTTTTCTTCCCCCTCACCTCTCCTTCCCTCTTGTTTCCTCCCATTACTCTCTCCACACCTGGCCATTCCTCCTCCTTTATTTCCCTTACCTGTTACACCACTTTCCTCTTTCCTCCTTCTGTCTACTCCTCCTTTTTTTCCCTTTTTTTTCTTTCATATCCCTAGTAAGACTTTTTTTTTGTTTTTTTTTTTTGTTATTCCTTCTTTCTCTATTTTCTTTTTTTCTCTGTTTTGATTCTATCGTTTGTTGTGGCTTTGTTTTGCTTTTTTCTTTGTTTTCTTCTTTTTAATACTTTTTTTCCTTTCATTTTATTCTATGGATGTCTCTTTCTGTCTGTCTGTCTGTCTGTCAATCCCTATTTGTCTGTGCCCCCCTCCCTCTCTCTCTCTCACCTCTGTCATTTTCCTCATCCTGTCCTCTTTTCGCTTTCAAAATTTCATTCTTATTTCTTTATTCATTTATTCTCTTTCATTTCACATGACCTACGCTGACCTCATGACCCGGACATCACGTGACCCCTGACCTCCCACGACCCGCTACCTTCCCGCCCTCCCTCTGTGTGTGTGTGTGTGTGTGTGTGTGTGTGTGTGTGTGTGTGTGTGTGTGTGTGTGTGTGTGTGTGTGTGTGTGTGTGTGTGTGTGTGTGTGTTTAAAATACGTACATCAATAGACTGTCCTCGTTTTGTGACCTAATAAGTTCGTTCTCTCTCTCTCTCTCTCTCTCTCTCTCTCTCTCTCTCTCTCTCTCTCTCTCTCTCTCTCTCTCTCTCTCTCTTACATACACACACGCACGCACGTCTGACTTCGCATATTTTAAACTAAACTGGATGAGAGAGAGAGAGAGAGAGAGAGAGAGAGAGAGAGAGAGAGAGAGAGAGAGAGAGAGAGAGAGAGAGAGAGAGAGAGAGAGAGAGAGTATCCAAGTGACATAAGGGTGAGGGGACTTAGGGTACAAGGGTGAGGAAGAACAATTACAAATAGGGTTGTTAGGGTGAGAAGGGAGAGGGAGAGGGAGAGGGAGAGGGAGAGGGAGAGGGAGAGAGAGGGAGAGGGTTGTCTTTAATGAGAGAGGAAATAATTGAACTTAGAGAGAGAGAGAGAGAGAGAGAGAGAGAGAGAGAGAGAGAGAGAGAGAGAGAGAGAGAGAGAGAGAGAGAGAGAAGGAATAAGAAGAAAAGAGGAATAATGAACATAGAGAATGAACTAAAACTCTCTCTCTCTCTCTCTCTCTCTCTCTCTCTCTCTCTCTAAGCGTTCACAGATTTTCACTTCACTTCGTTTGCAGACTTGAATCAAATGGCTTTCCAATACACAGGGAAAAGGTCAGGGGAGAAAGAAACACCAATAAAGTGACTGGAAGGAGGGAGTGAATAGCTGAAGGTAACGTGCGGGAGTGTGTAGACTGATGACTGAACGGAAGATGACTGCAGGATTAGATGGAAGCTTCATGGGTCGTGATTGGGTGAACGGATGCATGTGTAGGTTATAGTGAATGAGGAGAAGGGGAAGGGGAAGGGGGTGTTGATGGTGAGGTGATGGGTTTTTGAGGAGAAATGTTGAATGGGTGAAGGAATGAAGGAAGGGAGGATGGGAAAAAGGATGGATGGATGGATGGAAGGAACGGATGAACGAAGGAACAGACAGCTGAAGTGAAAGAAAGAAGGGAAAACCACCAAAACAAAAATGAAATAAACAAACAAAATAAACAATAAACAAGCCAAAAACAAAACAAAAAACACACACACACACACACACACAAAAAAAAAAAAAAAAAAAGGAAGGGGCGAAGATACTCGTACACCAACCATTCCCTCCCACTTTGTACAGTACCCATGAGGGGGCGCGTCTCCCATTACCTCTCCCAGGATACCCATCACCCCCACACGCTCTCACGCCTTCACACTCTCCCATTACCGTGCCA
>NC_087170.1:22008994-22028994 GCF_035594125.1 Scylla paramamosain | reverse complement strand
AAAACATCTCTGGTATGAACTAAATGAGAAAGAAAGAGTAAGAGATTTATGAGAACAATATGATGAAAGAACAACAAATAAAGTTACCGGAAACACACACACACACACACACACACACACACACACACACACACACACACACACACACACACACACACACACACACACACACACGGTGATTTCTTCAATCTCTCTCCCACAGTCCACAGGGAATCTATAAAAACTCCTCCACTCCTCCCTTTCCTAACTTTGGTCTCTCTTTCCCTCCCTCCCTCCTTCCTTCTTCCTCTCCCTCCCATCTCCCTTCAACACACACCAAGTTAAGTCTTACCTTCCTCCCTTCCTTACTAACAATCTCTCAACCTTAACCTCTCATCACCTATTCCATCTCTCCCTTCCTTCCTATCATCCCTATCCTGCACCTTCCTCCCTTCAGCCTCGCCCTGCCTCGGGGGGTGACAGGAGCGGCCAGGCACGGAAGGAGAGAGATAAGAGATACTGATTTCGTCTCCATGAATGAAAATGAAAGGAAAGGGAGGGTCAAGTGGTAGACGAGGAGATAAGGAGATAAGAGAACCTGCAGATATGAAGAGGAGGAGGAGGAAGAGGAGTGATGGCTTGTGCGTCTTGAAAGAGGAATGTGGTGTCCAAGAGATATTATTAAGACAAGTGCACTGTGAACTGCTACTACTACTACTACTACTACTACTACTACTACTACTACTTCTACTGCTACTACTATGATTTCCCACTATCATACTCACCTTATCGTCACTACCATTTGCTATTGCCACTATCATTAAAAGTAGAAGGCCGGAAGTAATATTAAAGTTATACTTGGCGCTGGTCAGACCTCATCTAGACTACGCTGTGCAGTTCTGGTCCCCACATTACAGGAAAGATATAGGTCTATTAGAATCAGTACAGAGGAGAATGACTAAAAGGATCCAGGGGATGAGGAGTATTCCTTACGAAGCGAGGTTGAAGCGGTTAAATTTACATTCTCTAGAGAGACGTAGGTTAAGAGGGGACCTGATAGAAGTCTTTAAGTGGTATAGGGGTTATAACAAGGGAGATGTAAGCAAAATTCTTAGGATCAGCAACCAAGGTAGAACAAGAAATAACGGGTTCAAGCTTGAAAAATTTAGGTTTAGGAAGGAGATAGGAAAAAATTGGTTCTCAAATAGAGTGGTAGATGAGTGGAACGGACTCAGTAATCATGTAGTTAGTGCCAGGACACTAGAGAGCTTTAAGAGAAGATTAGACAAGTTTATGGATGGGGATAACAGATGGAAATAGGTAGGAGTGTTTCATACAGGGACTGCCACGTGTAAGCCTGGTCGCTTCTTGCAGCTTCCCTTATTTCTTATGTTCTTATGTTCTATCAATCATTATCAACACCACATCCCAATTAGACTACTACTACTACTACTACTACTACTACTACTACTACCACCATCACTGCATCTATTCCCGTCACTGCCATCAACACTATAACCACACCTAAACCTAACCTCGCTTAACCATTACTAACACCATCACCACTATCACCATTATTACTACACCACAACCAGCCCTACCACCATTTCTCATCATTACGGAGATTACAGGACCATACAATCACCATCACCATCACCATCATCACCATACTTTCACCATCACTTGGATAATTGAGCGTGACATTGTTTTGAGGTCACAGATAAGGTCCCAGGGGTCAGGTATGGGCGGCAGGGTGCGTGCGCCATGGGACGAGGTCACGAGGTCAGCGTGTAAGGGATAGGTCAAAGGTTGCGTAAAGTGGAAAGGTCGTGGTGGTGGTGGTAGTAATAAGAATAAGAAAGAGAATTGCAATAATAATGATGATGAAAAATAGAAGAGAGAGAGAGAGAGAGAGAGAGAGAGAGAGAGAGAGAGAGAGAGAGAGAGAGAGAGAGAGAGAGAGAGAGAGAGAGAGAGAGAGAGAGAGAGAGAGAGAGAAATAACAAAATTTAAAACACACACACACACACACACACACACACACACACACACACACACACACACACACACACACACACACACACACACACACCGTAATACCTGCAGACTCACGCCACCCAGCGCCTCCCAGCCTCACCTGAAATGAGACAGCACAGGTGAGATAGCGCAGGAGTAACTCACGGTGGCATAAACAGATCGTGAATTAGTCTTGGAGATTTCAAACAGGTGTACAAAACAGGTGAATCTCTCTCTCTCTCTCTCTCTCTCTCTCTCTCTCTCTCTCTCTCTCTCTCTCTCTCTCTCTCTCTCTCAACGTATATTCTCAAAAATGGACAAAGCTCGTGGAAAAACTTTAAACGAAATAAAATAATGCTAAAATATACGAGACGTTCCAGGAAAGTCCGCGTTGTGGTCGGCGCATTCTGTTCCTCTCTCCCTGAAGGTATTGTGAAGTTATTAGTGTTGTGTTTTTACGGTTAATGCGAACGCTTAATGGGTGTGAGAATTTTATTTGTACGGGGTTAAATTGCTGTGTTTCTGCCTTTGTTTTTTTTTTTTTTTTTTTTATTTGTTGTCTGTTTGTGGTCCATTTGTGTGGATGAGTGAAGGGAAATCGTCGGTGGGTATAAAATTCTGAGTGAATCATATAAATAAGGAATAAATAAATACACAAATACGCGTTAAAATAAATACCCTCCCCCCAAAGAAAAAAAATACGAATAATAAATAACAAACAAATAAGGAAATGATTTAAAGCAAAGTGAAGGGAAAAAAATATAAAAATAAAAATAACCAATAACACAAAAGATTACGAATAAAAAAAAAAAAAAAAAAACTGATAAAGGAATAATGAAAACAAAAATAAGAAAAATAAGAAAAAAAATCACGAAAAAAAAAGAAAATCAAAACTTATCAAGAGTCCATCCAGTCAATAGAGGGACGAGAGCTTCAAAATTTTCATTAATCTATGGATAATTCTGTAAGGCTTTATATCTCCTGAAGCAAAGGCCAGTCAGAGCCATACAGTCAACAATGCAGTAAATGATTCCAGGGTATATTATTCCAGGTTTTGCTTCCATTCCGAGGCCGCTCTTGTTTATTTCACGGTAAGGCACCTCTCTCTCTCTCTCTCTCTCTCTCTCTCTCTCTCTCTCTCTCTCTCTCTCTCTCTCTCTCTCTCTCTCTCTGGCTTTCTTTCCCCCGTTAATTTTGAACGTCTCTCTCTCTCTCTCTCTCTCTCTCTCTCTCTCTCTCTCTCTCTCTCTCTCTCTCTCTCTCTCTCTCTGCCGGATCGTGTTCACCCCTCACCTTTCCAATAGTTCGCACACACACACACACACACACACACACACACACACACACACACACACACACACACACACACACACACACACACAGCCACAAGCAAGTACAGGAAGCCATAGCCTCTCTCTCTCTCTCTCTCTCTCTCTCTCTCTCTCTCTCTCTCTCTCTCTCTCTCTCTCTCTCTCTCTCTCTCTCTCTCTCTCTCTCAATAAAGTTACAATCCCGTCACCCGCAGACAGCTCTAAGCCACACTACAGGCGCCCCCATCTGAGGTACTTAGCGTGAGCAGCATAGGGGCGCCAACACGGACTTGATCTCCCAATGTCAAGGCGAAAAGTATCAGTGTTGTGGGACGTTTGGTTTTGTCTGTTTTTGTTGTATGCTTCGTTGGTGGGAGTGTGTGGTGACTGTGGCTGCAGTTGCCCTTAAGTTGTGTTTATTTTCCCTTTTTTCTTTTCTCTCGTAAATTTTTTGATCGTATCTTAATGAAACTTGGGGATTTTATGTTTCAGGTTTAAGTACACGTGTTCGCCAAATTTCGTTCGAGTCTGAAAAATGAATAAATAAAAATGCTATGTCAGCCTCTTGATAATTCTTCTATGTATGTTCTATCCCTCTAAGATGAATAATACTAACAGACAACACAAACAAACAAATAAATAAACTAAACTAATAAACAGGTAAATAAATAAACAACTCTCCACTATATTATCTCTATAATAAATTCAGTTAAATCAGTTTGTGTTAGGTTAGATTATGTTGTATAAGATTTAGTCATGTTAAGTTACGTTAGGTTAGACTGAAGGAATTCACAACGAACGAACAAAAATGGAACGATTTATGGGTGAAAATTTCATGGCATAACCTTCGTGAATATAAATGACTTAGGTAGAATTGATATAGAAGCAAGAGTATCATTTCTTAGACCATTGCTATCACCACCACCACCACCACCACCACCATCACTTAGGTAGAATTGATATAGAAGCAAGAGTATCATTTCTTAGACCATTGCTATTACCATTACCACCAACACCACCATCACTTAGGTAGAATTGATATAGAAGCAAAAGTATAATATTTTTTAGACCATCGCCACCACCACCAGCACCACCACCACTTAGATAGAATTGGTATAGAAACAAAGTGTCATATTTTAGACCACCACAACTAAAGGTGACTCAAATTCCGCGCCGCCAAAGGTTGGAAAGCTTGACTGTAAATCTGAGGAACGCTGAAACAAAAAAACAAAATCCTTGATCCACACAAATTTCCGGATCCGCCTCAAAATCAAATCAATCGTCTCTTGGCCGACGCGAATCCTGCTTAAGTTTCATTGAATTCCCAGGGTAACTTTTTGCAGCCGTGTTCCGGACAGGCAGACTGACAGGCGGACAGACACAGTGATGAATACCCCCAAACAATGGAAGTGGTAGTGGTTGGTGGTGGTGGTGGTGGCGGTATTACTATTACTACTACTACTATTACTGCTGCTGCTGCTGCTACCACTACTACTACTACTAATAATAATAAATAAATGAAAGGAAAATACACGATAACTTGAAAATACTGGATAAAGAAGAGGAAAAAGACAAAGAAAACGAAAAAGGAAAACAAACAAGGTTCTAAGCTGTATTGTAGATCGAGGAAATACAATCTCTACCTTCGACACAAACTTTGGGAAACAGAGGCTGAAAAAAAAGAAAAAAAAATCGGCCTATTTCCCGTAGAAAGAAGAGCAAAACTCTCAACATAACATAAAACTTCCCGGAATATTCAAATGTGTTCAGACGCAACCGATAAAACACTAGATTCTGGGACACAATACGAGGAAATGGGAGGGGAAGGTAACCATACGTGACTAAATTATACAAGAGGAGCTGAGGGGCCGAAATATGTCAACATCTTCCTTCCTCCGGCGATAAAAGGTCACGCTGTAGGAACATAAAGCATTAAGAACCCAAATTTTGAAACGCTCAAATCATAAGAACTTTTTTTTTTTTTTCAACGGCCACTGAGATAAGTCAAGATCTCAGGCGTGTTTTCTTTTCTTTTCTTTTTTTCACCGATAACGCAGAATCCTTGTTTAACGGCTCATGGTGTAGGAACATCAAGCATCAAGAACCAAAATTTTGAAACGTTCCAATCTTTCACAGGACCTTCTTTCAAACGGCCAATGAGATCATTAAAAAACTCAGATGTATTTTCTTTGTTTTCTTCCTTTTTCCCCCACCGATGACACAGAATCCTTGTTAAACTACCACTACAACACGAAAAACATCCTTGAAAACCAACAACAACTAGATTGGACCCTTTTGGAAGTCGTAAAGGAAAGACACAGTTTGGGAATACGGAAGAGTGAAGGATGGTCCACCCTTGCGCGGCACACAAAGAGGTCGCGGCGGGGTAGAGACAAACTAGGTCATCGTTCTCTCCCAGACAACCTCTTCGCATCTCTTATTCAGCGTCAGGAGTGCAGAGGAGCCTCAGAGGTGCCGCTTGTAAAATGAGATGTGCTAGCATTCAGCTCAGTCTTGTGTTTTCCGCGTGTTCCTGAGTCATCCTTGCGAGCGTGTATTGAAACACTTCTGCGCTGCACCTTCACTACATTCAAAAGGCTCTAGTTGAAGTGAGATGGGTTGTTAAGGGTGTTTCTGCGGTTCTAGTGACAGATTAACAAGATTTCTAGAGTATCAACAAGAAAAACACTCTTGAGAACCCGGCCAGTCATCTCTGTGGCTTTTAAACATGGTCGTGTGAGAAAGCAAATCGTTTTAGAATGCCGGCCTGGTCTGGGCGCCGCCTGAGATATTCCTGCGAGGTGGAATCAATACCACTTGTGTCTCGGGGAGGTTTTGGGGACAGAGGAGTAAATTGTGTGTGGGGGTCAACTCAGTACGTAATTCTTGGTAATCTCTCTCTCTCTCTCTCTCTCTCTCTCTCTCTCTCTCTCTCTCTCTCTCTCTCTCTCTCTCTCTCTCTCTCTCTCTCTCTCTCTGAAAAGGAGGCCAATGACTAACAAGACAAGCAGGTCACTGTATGTGTTATTGACGTACACACACACACACACACACACACACACACACACACACACACACAAAGGCTCACTAGGGTTATCCTTCTCCCTGCTCTCCCCCCTTCTGTCACTCTCCCTCTCTCTCTCCCTCCTCCTCAGTATGGATTAGGGAGGCTGACCTATTTCTGCTGGCACTGTTTCAAAAGCCTTCCCCCACTTTCGTCTCTCTCTCTCTCTCTCTCTCTCTCTCTCTCTCTCTCTCTCTCTCTCTCTCTCTCTCTCTCTCTCTCTCTCTCTCTCTCTCGTTATATACTGCTCATTATCTTTCTTCTTTCCTCATTATTTCTCTTTTACCGTTGCTTCCCTTTCCTTCCTTGCTATCTTTTATCCTTGTTATCTCCTTCTTCGTCTTTTCTTACTCCTTACGACCGTCTCTCCTTCCTCCTTACCTAATTTTACACATGTTAAGTTTTCCTTTCTTTTTTTTTCCTTTTTCCTTTTCTTCTTGTCCTCGTACTGTTTCTTTTCTAGTATTCTTCTCTTTTTCCTTTATTTCTCGTTCTTTCTATCCTTTTTTTTCTTCTTTCATTATCGTTTTTCTTGTTTTCTTCCTGTTTTCTTCCGTTTATCCTTCTTAATTTTCTCTTTGCCTTCCTTTTCATCTTCTGCTATCTTCGTCTCTACATTTCCTTTCTTTTTGTCTCTTTTATTATCATTTTCTTGCCTTTTTCCTTCTTAATTTCCCTTTTTTTCCTTGCCTTTTCGTTCTTTCATCACCTAGTCTTGTTTACTCCCGTGTTTTATCCTCTCTATCTCCCTTATCCTTCCATTTACAAACTGTCCTCATGCTTGTTCCTTCCTTCATCCCTTTTATCTCTCCCTTCTTCTCTTTACTCTCCCCTCGTCCCCTCGGCTTCCCTTTCTACCCCAGTTCCTCCTTTATTTTTTTCCCCCTCGCTTCCCTCACCTTATCTTCCTCTTCCTTCTTATTTCCGCTGGCTGTCAACTATTTCTTACAGTGGCACCTCATTTCATACAGATAACAAGCTTTATATGTCACGTGGAAGGAAGCTGGGTCTCTCTCTCTCTCTCTCTCTCTCTCTCTCTCTCTCTCTCTCTCTCTCTCTCTCTGGTAGTTTCTCTTATCCATGAGTTAACTTTATCGTACTGAGAAATCATAAGAAAAGATTCTCTCTCTCTCTCTCTCTCTCTCTCTCTCTCTCTCTCTCTCTCTCTCTCTCTCTCTCTCTCTCTCTCTCTCTCTCTCTGCTCCTTTTCTTATTACAAAATTGCCCACTATCGTTCTCAGAAATCATAAGTTGTGATTCTCTCTCTCTCTCTCTCTCTCTCTCTCTCTCTCTCTCTCTCTCTCTCTCTCTCTCTCTCTCTCTCTCTCTCTCTCTCTCTCTCTCTCTCTCACCCATCACCCGGAAAAACTGCAACCCCCCAATTAAACTTTCATGCAGTATTTTCTCACGGCAAGATAATGACTGCACAAGGTTCCTTCCAGGCTTCTAATGGCCACCCCAAGTCTTGTCCTGAGCCGCTAATAGCCCTTTTTAACTCCCCCCCCCAAGGCCTTAAGGATAAACAAGGCGGGGAGCGTAAGACTTCCCAACTTCTTCAGCTCCTTCAGGACTCTGCTGCTTCGTGAGTCGTGAGTCGTGAGTGTGGTGGGGGGGAATGTGAGGGATGTGTGTGTGTGTGTGTGTGTAGGTGTGTTTAGTGAGAGAAGGATGTGTGTTTGTGGAGGAGGAACTGTGTGTGTGTGTGTGTGTGTGTGTGTGTGTGTGTGTGTGTGTGTGTGTGTGTGTGTGACAGGAGTGGTATACAGCTGAGTGAGTGGAGGAGAGGAGAAAAGAAGGAAAAAAGAAAAAGGAGGAGGAGGAGGAGGAGGAGGAGGAGGAGGAGGAGGAGGAGGAGGAGGAGGAGGAGGAGGAGGAAAATGTAAAATATTCTGCCTTCTCAAGGTGACGCCTTTCGTGAAAATTGTGACGTATTTCAACCGGTAATGCATTCTCTCTCTCTCTCTCTCTCTCTCTCTCTCTCTCTCTCTCTCTCTCTCTCTCTCTCTCTCTCTCTCTCTCTCTCTCTCAGACATACCCTTACATTTCT
Organism: Scylla paramamosain; assembly: GCF_035594125.1. Lineage (NCBI taxonomy): Eukaryota > Metazoa > Arthropoda > Malacostraca > Decapoda > Portunidae > Scylla > Scylla paramamosain. Next base: position 22,020,578 of record NC_087170.1, on the reverse strand, counting down.
TCTCTCCCAAAACGTAAGAGGAAACTAGGTCACTGTTCAATCACCTCTCTTTCCTCTCTTTTTCCCCTCCCTCACCCAACAACACCTACCTCTACCCACTTCCTTCCCCATCCCCTCTTCCCAAACTTCCATTTTCACCCACTGCTCCATCAGCCCCCATCCTGACCCCCTCCCTCATTCCCCCATCCCTTCACCCACTCCTCTCCTCTTTTCCCAAACCAACTTCATCATTACGCCTTCCTCACGGCCCCACAGCATCTCCTCAGCGCTCCCTTCATTGCCTCGCAGCCTCGTTCAATGCCTGCCCACACGCCACGCACCGCCCTCCCTCACCTCGCTTGGTCAGGAAAGGAGAGCAGGAGAGAGGGAGATGGTCAGTTGCATGTATTTTGAAGATGAGGGAGGCTGCAGAGGGAGAGAGACAGAGAGGGAGAGTAACATAGCAGTGAGAAGGACGGCAGACTCAAGTTACTGCCACACTAGCCCGGAGAATTACAAGAGTCCAGTTTCAAAGATGGCATAGATGTTCATTCATCCGCCTTTCCCTCCCTGTGAACGAGTGGTGCTGGTCACGAGGGGTCTGGTGTTATTGTTGGGGATGTTCATGTTGCTGTCTTCCTAACGGCGCCGAGGCACTAGATACAATGAGTGATGCATGTTGTTACGTCGCTGCTTCTGTATCTGGGTGGTGATTTATGGGTTAATAAAGAGACGAGAGAGAGAGAGAGAGAGAGAGAGAGAGAGAGAGAGAGAGAGAGAGAGAGAGAGAGAGAGAGAGAGAGAGAGAGAGAGAGAGAGAGAGAGAGAGTTTGTGTTGTATGGAATTGTCAACACTAATAGCTAGGAGATGGTTCTATGATTAACAATTAAAAGTTTATAAACTTATAATTTCGAAACAGTTATTACTGCATCCTATTCGATTATAGCTCAAATTAAATCCAATTATATTTGTTTTGAAATTACAACAAAAATTACTAACTTTTAAATGCTAATTATGAAACCATCGCCCGGCTTACAATTTGTTCACATTTCCCTAATACGAGGCAACTGTACAAGGTCTGACTTTTTTTTTCCACCTTTCCTGTCTTTTTTTTTCCTTAGTAATACAACAAATCACCAACTATGGAAGTAACATGAATTTAAATAGGAAGGACTTCAACAATGCAAGTAATTTTTTTATCCCCTTGAGAACAGATGAAGTGAAGGAGGCGGAGCACACACACACACACACACACACATACACACACACACGATGTCGGTGCACGAGTTGTCACATGATGGTCAGTGGAGTGCATGTGCCGCTGATAAGCCTCACTTTGTAATGCAATTGAGGTCAAGTCGACATTCGAACCGACAGACCGTTGTGCTCGTCTACTCGTCCTGACCTGACCAACAATGAACTGCAAGGCGACGATAGGTGATCCCGTTGTGGCGAGGCATCAGGTGAATCCATCAATCAGACACTGGACCGCAAGTCGAGATGAGAGCGAGAGATGAGCACCCTGCAACACACATACACACACACACACACACACACACACACACACACACACACACACACACACACACACACACACACACACACTTATCTACTTAAATATTGATTGAAAAAAAAAATACGAGAAAAAAATAGAAAAAAAAAGACTAACACATAGAAGTAACGTACAGTATATTATCGTTTAAGATTAAAACCACTCACTCAACACCGCCCCCTGCCAACACACACTTCTCATTGGCCCAATCTTATCCCAAACAAACAGTGCCGACAGACTATAAGCTATCAGGGCCTGTTATCCACGCAATCATCTCGCCACGCCACTGGGTGCCTGTGAGAGAGAGAGAGAGAGAGAGAGAGAGAGAGAGAGAGAGAGAGAGAGAGAGAGAGAGAGAGAGAGAGAGAGAGAGAGAGAGAGAGAGAGAGAGAGAGAGAGAGAGAGAGAGAGAGAGAGATTCATGTTTATTTTATTTGTAAGGTTTAATAAAATTTTTCTACTTCCACCCATAAATTCTTATTAGTTATTGCCACTCATCTGAACATCTCAGTTTCTTAACCATCATCCATACTTATCTGTAACAGTTGATAATGTCACTAAACACACCTTTCATCTCGATAATTCTACTTAACTTTTAACTCCACAAAAAAATCAATGCAGGTAACTCAGCTATGTAAGCCACTCCATGACTACTGTTGCTGTCTGTGATATTTGGAAACCTCCCTGTACGTTTATGAACTTACGACCACGAAATCAGTAGGCCTACACGTGGGAATCCCTGTAACGAAGCCTTCTTGCCTGTATCCACCATCACTATTCATACATCTATCTAATCTTCCATCGAGGCTCCCTACTGACTAACCACTAACAACCTAATCAGTCTATTCCATCCATCTACTACTGTACTTAGGAAACAATCACTTCGCATCTCTGTCTACCCCTACCACTGCGATACCTAACAACGCACAACACTAGAGGCGCTGTACAAAAGTTTTCAGAGCACCTGTAAGAAAGGAAAGGGAGCGAAAAGAGTAGATTATCCAGTGTTTAGCGAGTATGATAAAAAAAAGGCTACTCAACAAAAAAATAATGCCTCAGAGTGGTTTGTAGTCAACCCTCCTACTGCTAATGGCACGTGTAATTTAATTTCCAGCAACCCTAAGTGGTTTTACTCGTCAGAAATGAAGCTGCAGGTACTAAAAAGCCTTACTAGATTTGGTGACACCTTTTGCTTGGAGTGCTATCCTTCAGAACCCTTATCTAAACTCAAACCAGCATATAACATTAGGCTAAGAGCGCTGTAGCAGTCAAAGGGTTAAAGAAACACACTATACAACACTGAAAAAAGTTAATTCAATCTAACCTTATCATCCCTGAACCTGTAACTTGCAACAGAGCAGTTTAAAACCAATGAAAACCCACAGAATTCAGAGCAAAGACTTGTGTACCTCAGTGAAACAGAATCATTATTACGAATACTATCGAGACGCCAAGATACGAGTATGTCAAGTGGTCACGTTTCACAGCACAGGTGATGTAGTGATTTGCGTGAGGGGACAGGGCGAGGTGTCACGGTATAGAAAACGGGTGACGGTGAGATGATAGAGAAGGGGAAGGGAGAGGGAAGAGGATGGGAGATTAGGGATGGAGGAAGGAAGAGGATGGGAGAATGAGGAAGGAGGAGAGGAAAGAAAGGGAGGGTAAAGATAGGAGGGGGAGAGATAAGTAGTACTTCCTGGAATGAGTGTTTGTATCTCTCTCTCTCTCTCTCTCTCTCTCTCTCTCTCTCTCTCTCTCTCTCTCTCTCTCTCTCTCTCTCTCTCTCTATGACTCGACTGACGGAAGCTACAAGTGCCTATCACCTCCATTAATTTCCTCACAAGCTCTAAGATTTCACCGTGGCCAAAGATTGATCTCTCTCTTCCATTTCCCTCCCTCCGGACTCGCCACGCAGGAGGGAAGGAGGGAGGGAAGAGAGATGGAGGAGGAAACTTTTACTCCACTCCTGAATTTCCTCCAACTCCAGCTGATTCTGTCCCACTTCGCTATTCTGGTGCATTTGTATTGATGGTGGTGGTGGTAGTAGTAGTAGTAGTAGTAGTAGTAGTAGTAGTAGTAGTAGTAGTAGTAGTAGTAGTAGTAGTATCTGTGATGGAAGGTAAAAAGCAGAAAAATGACAAGAAAAAAAGGAAATAACGAGAAGAGAAAAGGAAGAGAAAAACGAAAGAGAGAGAGAGAGAGAGAGAGAGAGAGAGAGAGAGAGAGAGAGAGAGAGAGAGAGAGAGAGAGAGAGAGAGAGAGATGGAGGGGGAGGAGGAGGAGGAGGAAGAGGAGGAGGAATGAGGAAGAGGACGAGAATATCAAAACTGGCCACGAGAACCAATAACCGATATTTTGCAGACAAATGCATAAACATGGCCAGCACCCTCTCTCTCTCTCTCTCTCTCTCTCTCTCTCTCTCTCTCTCTCTCTCTCTCTCTCTCTCTCTCTCTCTCTCCCAGATAAGAGAAGACACGTGAACTCAATGTGAGAAAGAGAGAGAGCATAAAAGGAAAGGTTATCGTGTGTGTGTGTGTGTGTGTGTGTGTGTGTGTGTGTGTGTGTGTGTGTGTGTGTGTGTGTGTGTGTGTGTGTGTGTGTGTGTGTGTGTGTGTGCAGTGAAGCCTCAGTGTGCGTGAAGCCTTACTGAAATATTCCTAATGAGACTTTCCCGACCGCAACTCTTCCCTCATTCCAGTGCTCTCTCTCTCTCTCTCTCTCTCTCTCTCTCTCTCTCTCTCTCTCTCTCTCTCTCATACAAATGAACCAAAAGTTTTCCTGTTTACATGAGATTCTTCAATTAGTACCGGAGACACACCTGTCGTTGGAGGAGGAGGAGGAGGAGGAGGAGGAGGAGGAGGAGGAGGAGGAGGAGGAGGAGGAGGAGGAGGAGGAGGTGGAGGACACCGACGATAGAAAACTAACATGAATAAAAAAAAATGGTTTCTTGAAATTTTAAATATAAAATAAAATAGTTAATTAAATCCGTCACAATTACATTATTTCCTCGTCTTTCTTTTTTCTATTTTCTTTTTTTCGTCCGATTTTTAGAAACACCATTAAAAAAGTCTTGAACAGTTTCTCCCCCACGCAGATCATTTCAGACAACAAATGTATATATTTTTTTTTATTTATTTATTTATTTTACAATATAATGAATTCCTGAGTCGAAAGCTGAAAATTATATTCTTCAGTCAAGTTTAAGTTTTTTTTTATTCTGTCAAAATGTCTTTCGTATTTTTTTTTTTTTGTTCTCTGATTTTCTTTATAATCTAAAGCCTCAAATATGTCCCTCCGCTACTCTCTCTCTCTCTCTCTCTCTCTCTCTCTCTCTCTCTCTCTCTCTCTCTCTCTCTCTCTCTCTCTCTCTCTCTCTGATCACAACGTTTCTTTCAATCACCATGACCATCACCATCACCACCACCATCACCACCACCATCACCACCACCATCACCACCACTATCACCACCATTACCGCCTTCTCTTATCAGTCGCGTGTCAGTCTTTTATCCTCCTCCTCTTCCTCCTTTTTTCTCTCCTCCCCTCCGTCTCTCTCTCACCGCAAATGAGAGAATCAAGTCACCACAAAAACGAGGAAAAATACAGGTGTTGGCGGAGGAGGAGGAGGAGGAGGAGGAGGAGGAGGAGGAGGAGGAGGAGGAGGAGGAGGAGGAGGAGGAGGAGGACGGAGAAGAGAGTTGCGTGGGAGTCAAAGTAATAATGAGAAATGAGAGAAAGCGTGGAGAGAGAGAGAGAGAGAGAGAGAGAGAGAGAGAGAGAGAGAGAGAGAGAGAGAGAGAGAGAGAGAGAGAGAGAGAGAGAGAGAGAGAGAGAGAGAGAGAGAGAGAGAGTTATAATAATCCTATTAGTAACAGTACAACTAACCTCAACATTTCACCTTATCCTGCCCTCCATCCACCGCCCGTCCACCACCCCCCTCCCCCTCCTTCAGGTGCAATAGGTCACGCAGGAGAGCAGTGGTAGGTGTGGAATGCAAGGTGGGTGGCTTAGTGGGTGAGGCAGCGAGAACCCCACAGTGGTATGCGCATGTAAGTGTGTATGTGTGTGTGTGTGAGGGAAGCCTCTGCATGCGTCTCCTTCTCTCCCTCTTCGAACAAACATTCCTGACCACTACCACTACACCAGCGTGACATCTGCCCTTCAGCGTGACCCGTTCTGTTGACACGTCTCCAGTGTATAAAGATCCCAGGCAGAGATATCGTGCTGTCTTTTCCCCTCCCCGTGTTGTCAGCTGGTACGTGAATGTCAGGGAGGGAGGACACAGCAAAGGGGACGCTAAGACAGGCAGGCGGGCCACAGGTAAAGTAACGGGTGAAGGATGACCTATAACATCACTTCCTTGGCCAGGTCAGCCGCTATGCACACAGGATGGTCAGTACACATACCTACACCCAACCACACACACACACATAGGTTGTTGTCTTCAGCAGGAAGGCGATATTTCACGCTTTTTTCTATTCCTAAAACTCACATACGGCATACACTCCTTATTTTCTAATCCTAAAGCTCAGGTAAGGCATACATTCTACTCTCTCCAGTCATAAAGTTCATAGGAAATACACATTCAATACGGTCTAATCCCTAAACTCCCAGGAGGCATGTATTCTATTCCCCGTAATTCTATAACCCCCACAAGCTTTGATTCAACACACCTCACTCCCCGCTGTCCAAGCTAGAGAGAGGCGGCTTACAGACAAACAGACAGCCACAGCCACACAGCCACACACACACCGCACTCAGCCTTCCTCCTCTAATGGCTATTTCGGAAGGTGAAGGTTTATGCAGCAACGTTGTGACGCCACGCCAGCCTCGAGCCATCGTGCGCCAGACGTGCATGCTGGGCTGAGCAACTTTAATCTTCAGAGTGGAGGCGAGACAGCGTCCAGTGCCGCCCTGTGCCAATCCCCCCACCACTGGGCCGGCACTGGGTGGGGGTCTGGCCGCTCCCTACCACGCTAGAAACCCTTCCCCTCCAGCTGTGACTGCCCCGCCCATTAGACCAGTAGGGCCTGCCTGTTCGTGTCCTTGCCGGGGGCCACGTCACGGCACTACCACCAACACCGTGTCAGGCAGCGGGGGGCGACATGCTGGCTGGGGTACCTGAAGGAGAGGCGCATGATGGCCTAAGAACATGAGGAGCTACACGGAGAGAGTCAGACCCTTGCAAAGCTCACACCACAGCAAGGCCACTGCATGAACCTATGTGTGTGTGTGTGTGTGTGTGTGTGTGTGTGTGTGTGTGTGTGTGTGTGTGTGTGTGTGTGTGTGTGTGTGTGCGTGTGTTGTGGGGGCGGTGTACGCCTGCGAGGCTCGACAAACCTTCAGTCGCCACAGCGTTTTTTTTACGATCTGGTGTAATGCATTGTAATGTTCTTATGTGAGGCTTCAGGCTTAGAGGCCAGCCGGTAAGGGGACTGAGAGCCATGGGGCGTGACTGAGGCTAGGCTGGGGGAGGGGAGCAGCGGGTGAGGATGGGAGTGTGCGGGAGTGTACCTGAGGGAGGGCTTACAGTGGGCGATGGGTCGTTGCCGCCTGCGTTAGTCCGGGAAGTGGTCCTCAGCGGGGCTCAGGCCGGCACGCTGGTGTGTGGAGGGCGAGCTGAGCGTCATCATGAAGCACCGTTAGCTAATCTGATCAATTAAGCGCCACAACAGACACAGCAACGCGACGGGACTGGCTCGTCAGCACCGCCACTAACAGTACAGCATGACTGGGGATGAAGGAAAGAAAACTATCCAAGCATGTGAAGGAACATTTTTCCTTCTTTATGTAAGAGGGACACTGGCCAAGGGCAACAAAGAGCTCAGAAAAAAAAAAAAAAAAACTGAAGTGCCAGTCTCAAAGAAAGGTCAAAAAAGGTCATCTAAAATTGGAGAATAAGTGTCTTGAAAGATATACAACTCAATGAGATATTAACTAAAACTCTCATGATGACGTAAACACTCAAGTGGCTATACATATAAACAACCTCTCAAAGTGAAGGCACAAAGCACTGCAAGGTCAACACACACGCAGGACGAGGGCCGGAGGAGCCTGACACCGGGAGCAAGGCTGACATAGCGGCGCCTCCTCCACGTTGTCACGCACGCGGGCCGCTCCCCAACACTCCAGCTGATACGCGGGGGAGGCTTCAGATCATTAACGTGTGTTCCAATCGTCTTAGGAAGCTCCAGGAAGACGCCGAAACGAGGTCACTGCAGCACACACACACACGGACACACACACACACACACACACACACACACACACACACACACACACACACACGTAAACTTTGCAATTCTCTGATTTTATTTACCTCTTTCAACGACAAGGGAAATTACAATATAGGAACATCAAGACACCTCCAGAATTAAATTGTCAGACCCGAGTGCAACCTTTTCTATTCAGCTTTCAGAGAACCAGCAATTAAGCGGACACTTTTATTACGAATATATGCTGATAGTTTTTCTGAGTATTCCTTGAACAGTCAGTCTCTCTCTCTCTCTCTCTCTCTCTCTCTCTCTCTCTCTCTTGGACTGGAGTGACGAGACAAAACTAACACTGAGTAACACGGAAATCTGCACATGTAATCTAATCTTCCGTATCATGTAAGGATATCCAAACATGTCATCACTTATATTATTACTGCAATGTTATATATTTCAAACCCGGAAGGTGTTGCAGAAATATTAACACCGATGAGAGTTTTTCCTTTCTTTTTTCCCTGTACGCTGTCTGCCCTTCATACAACACTGCCTTAGTCAACGCCGCTACCGCCTCACTCGACTACAAATCTAACGGCCTACAAACTGGCACGGCGAATGACTGTAATTGTATGTAATTGTATTAGTATGGGAATTAATGTGCAGGTTAATTGATTTAGTGGCGCGGATGCAATAACTGTCTGACGTTTACTTCCATGTATCTTATCACACACACACACACACATACACACACACGGATTTCACGCACCAAGCCAACAACTGACCACGTGGGACTTACGCAGCTTAAATATGGTGATGTTAGACGAATATTCTAAAGTCTGAGCAGAGGGGACACAGAGCTACAGATAAGGTATACATCCTATATTACTAAATGAACCATTGCCTTAAGTATCTTGTTTTGTAGGAAAGTATAGGACTTACTCGGAGACTCTTACGGTTGACAATTCTCTGCAGTGTGAGGGAAAGTTTGCTTGGTAATCTGACCACAAGCATAGTATTTTGAAAGGTTCGGCACCTTATCTAGACACGCAGCAGGCTCAAGTACAAATTATTAGGGTGTTAGTGGGAGTTTTCATAATTCTAATGATATAACGAAGATTGTATTCTGAAATGTTCTGCGGACTCATTTTGACATCTAACCGGCTCTAGTTTTAAATGTTTCCCAGAGTGCTTTTGTGATTCCATTAATATAACAGAGATTCCACACCATTAATTGGAAAGTTACCTTGACAAATAACCTCTGTAGCCTTTGAAATGAGTCACAATGAAAGCTGAAAGAGTTTAAGACTACCATAATAAGTCACCAAGCTGAGGCGGAGCAGCTTAAACAGGAAGGCAGGCATGGGTGTGGCTGGCGAGTGCTGTTCAGCGGCCATCGCTTGCTTGCATTAAGGCCAGCTGGTGTGCTACATTTTGCAGATTGGTGATCAACTTTAGCGGCAGTAACCACAACTTTACCGCGTGATTATCATTAAATACAAAGTTATCACCTCTCATTACAAGTTGTGCTGCCGCGTGTGTGTTCAAGGGAAGGCTGCCTGTTTGCTGCGTTCGGTACACAAATACGTACAGCTGTAGCATTGACGTGATGTGATATGTGATGACAATGAAAGATCGCAAGCTGAAAGTTCACGAAACGAACAAGAATGTAAACTCGTGAGGTGAAGTAAAAAAAAGAGAAAAAAAAGAATGCAAGGGAAAATTACAGATACAAAGATTAAAACTTGTACTTTACACGCGCGAGACTACACAAATGAAAGACAGAAGACATCAAGTTTTACAGAGTAGTAGTAGTAGTAGTAGTAGTAGTAGTAGTAGTAGTAGTAGTAGTAGTAGTAGTAGTAGTAGTTTTTGTTGTTCTTTTCGTTCTTGTTTTTCTTCTTGTCCTGTCCTCTCCTCCTCCTCCTCCCACTCCTCCTCCTCACCACCACCACCACCACCACCACCTTCCCGCAGAAGACAAAGTAAACTCGTAAATGACTAATGACAGTGACAGCTAGCACACGAGCCTCCAGATTCCGCCGTGGTGTGAGCAGAGGGAGCCCAGGGCGGTGGTGAAATACGAGTAAATAATGATGAAACGTCGAGGGTTTTCTTTAATTTAGTGTTACTGAAGCAAGATAAGCGCAATCTGTAGTCCGTGAGGGAGGGAGGGAAGGAGGGAGGTGAGTCACGGTTTACAAAATGATGTATACTAAATTTTAAATATTTGTTTGTATTTTGTGTTTATCTCTTTATCTTATCTGCTCTTTTATTCTTATTTATTTTATCTTGTTTGCTTATCGTTTGTTATTTCTCTATTTTTTTTTATCTTTAGTTTGTGTTTATTATATTTATTCTTAGAGAGAGAGAGAGAGAGAGAGAGAGAGAGAGAGAGAGAGAGAGAGAGAGAGAGAGAGAGAGAGAGAGAGAGAGAGAGAGAGAGAGAGAGAGGTAAAGAATGGTCGAAAGAACACACAAAAAAAAAGTATATATAAAAGTGAGAGAGAAAAAATATATAAAGCAAAATGAAAAGAGGAAGAAGGAAAGAAAAGATCACAGAGAAAACCCGAAGACAGAAAAGAGACCAAGAAAAGAAAGAGGAAGGGAAGAAGAAAGAAAATAAACCACTAAAGAAAAATAAGGAAGAAAAATTAGAGGGAGAGGAAGGAAGGAAAGATGGAAGGAATGCCATAAGGGGACACAGCAAGAAGGAGAAATGAAGGAGGCAATGCAAGTGTACGTAAGCTGTCACAAATAACAGACAGTGAAAGGAGAGTCTGCAAAATACCACTCCATGGAGAAAAGAATGAGAGACGCAACAGAGAAAGAGGAAAAGAAACACCTGGAGAGAGAGAGAGAGAGAGAGAGAGAGAGAGAGAGAGAGAGAGAGAGAGAGAGAGAGAGAGAGAGAGAGAGAGAGAGAGAGAACATGACAGTGACTTTACAATACGTGCATGTGTGTAGATATTATAAAAGCCAGGTGTTAATTAATTCACTCCCCTAAATGATGGTTCGCGTGACCGTCAGCAGGGAGGTGTAATTACCAACATACCCACACCTGGCTACACCTGTTCATTACCAAGGTGAGGTGTGTTTCTCTCTCAGTTTGGGATTTAATTAAGTTTCTAATGTCACGTGTACAGGTATGCATCCCATAACCACCCATAACATACCTGTGTGGGCCATTAACCCCCTATACTGCCTTTACACACACACACACACACACACACACACACACACACACACACACACACACACACAGTACAGGAGCAACACAGGAATGTCTAACTTTCTGTTCACACGCACAAACACATGGGTGAAGATTTCTCTCTCTCTCTCTCTCTCTCTCTCTCTCTCTCTCTCTCTCTCTCTCTCTCTCTCTCTCTCTCTCTCTCTCTCTTATTCATCAAGGATATGAATACATGATTAAGTAAACGAATGAATAAATATATAAAATAATCCAATGACTGAACTGACTGAATGAGATAGTGAATAAATAAATAAATAAACCAAATATATAAATCAAAAGTCAAACAGATGAATAAACACATACAAGCGAGCAAACAAAGAGTTCATTCATTCATTAGTGTAGTTAACATTCACCAGACACGAATGAACTGAGTGAATCACAACAAAACACAGCCACGACTCTCACGAGCCACAAATACCCCAAGTTAATGGAGCAAACATAAAAATCATGACAACAGTTTCTCTTTATACGCGGGAATGCAATAGTCGGTCTCGCCTGAATCCAGAAATGGCGCCGTTGTGAGAGGAAATGCAAAATATAAAAGAAATGTCCTGTTTTTTTTTTTTAACAGATAATGTAAATCATCACAAAAA